>NC_060208.1:53817500-53977500 GCF_021130785.1 Homalodisca vitripennis
TCCCATAGCGGATATAGGATTCAAACAGGGAAAAGTATGCAATCCTCGTGGTCATAGTGTTTCCTATATTTTTTATTCGTCGTATTACATACAGTCTGGTGCTTAGCTTTTTGCAGAGTTTGTTGATGTGTGGTGTCCAAGAAAGGTCTTGGTCAACTGTTACCCCAAGGTACTTGGTAAAGGTGGTGTCATCGGTCTCTGGTAGCCTTGGAGTTTTTTTCCTACACCTCCCTAGAATGAGCTGTTTTGTCTTCTTCTCATTCACAACTAGGTTGTTGTTATGACAATATTGGATAGCCATATTCACTGCTGTGTATGCATCTATTTCTAGTTGACCAGGAGTTCTTCTGCCGAGCAAGAGCACTGAGTCATCAGCATACATGATGCAGTTGCTGTATTCCTATATGTACTTAGGGAAGTCATTTTTGAAGAGAATGAACATAATGGGTCCCAACACAGAGCCTGGGGTACACCTCTTGTGATTTTTTTTGTGCTTGACCTGACCTTTTCCGTTTCTCTATTATTGTTGTATCTTATCTCAACCATTTGTGTTCGTTCCGTTAAGTAGCTGGTAAACCATGCTTTTGAGGTTCCACGAATTCCAAGTGTCATTAACTTTTTCAGAAGGTGTTCATGGTCAAGACTATCAAAGGCTTTACTATAGTCTAGAAGAATGGCAGTTGATGTGTTCCCCTCTTCATGCTGATCTAGTAGGAACTCTACAAGATTAATCAGTGCTGTAGTTGTAGATTTACCAGGTAGGAAGCCGTGCTGATATTCTGTTAAGAGATTTTTGTTTAAAAGATGTTTGAGAAGTCTAATCAGCACAAATGTTTCTATTACTTTGGATATGGTTGGGATTAGTGAAATAGGCCTGTAGTTGCCTGCTTTTGTGGCATCACCTTGTTTGAACTTGGGGTACACTTTTGACAGTTTCAGGGCAGACGGGAAAACTCCTGATAAAAAAGATAGATTAGTAATGTGCACCAGTGGTCCTATAAGTTGGTCTTGGCACAGTCTGGACCTTGCACCCAGCGACTACTACCTGTTTCCAGGAATGAAGACCTGGTTTGCAACCAGGTAAATACTTTCTGGATAGCCCTTGTACATAGGTTACTCTGTGAACCATATAATTAACTTCAATTTGACGGAGAGTTAGAACAGTACTGGACCATGTATTTTACTTCCGTGTTTGTCTAGTGTACTATGTCCTCTTGGATGTCCCACTTATCTGTAAGGAGTATCAATCAGTTCCTGAAACTTGAATGCTACTGTTTCTATCTCTCGTTTTTTAAAGGGGTCTCTACAGTTTTTCCTACTCATAACTTTCTCAGGTTGGCCGGTCACCTTATAGCAGCTTCTCGATTTTAAGTATTCTTGCAAGGTTTGTATTTGATGTCCAGCCTCACATCACAATACTGCATGTAATTTCAGTTTCCACATGAGAGGAGTACATGGTAAGCAGTGCAGGTGGAGGCACTTGACCCAGGAATGGGATAGGCTAGAGAAGGATTAGAAGAGCATGATAGGAAAAGACATTGACTTCTGTTGTTTCCACAGAGTGTACAACCCAACATTTCTACTGAGCATTGCAAAGAAAAAACATGTATTGTTTAAAATTGGCATTATGTTACTTTATTGGCCATTTCAAGTACTGGGTTCATTTTTATGAAACCTTTATATGGAAAACTGATATTACCAAAATAGAAGTCAAATAAAACAGCAAATTTTAAATTTTAAAACTATTTCTTGTATAATATTTTTGTAGATATTAGTTATTAGTTACCAAACACTAAACACTGCAGGATAAAAAATGGAATAACAAATGTTCATTTTAATATATAAAATTATTTTGTAGAAAAAATGGCCTGAGCAATAAATAAAAATCTTGTTCACATAATTCTTCATGCCATGTATCACAACTTCAAATTGTTTTTAAAGTTTTATACATAATTCATCACAAACATAAATAAAATATAAAATTTTATATCAACTACAAGCAAACTCTGTCTTTTAATCTGCTTCACTACAAATTTCAAATTCTGCTCAACATTTTCTTGTTTTAAATGCAGTTTAATTAATGCCTAGTTTGTAAAGTCTTTAGTGTTAAGTGCAAGTTTATCGCCGAGCTGAGGTAATGAATTTGTTTATATAAGTAGGATAAATTTGTTATCGATTCGTTAAGTACCACAACTTACGCTACTTACTGTAGGCTTGTTATAGTCACTTAAGGTATTGTATACGTTTCATTGTCCTGATAACATAAAACAGCAGTGCTTAACATTTTGTAGAGGGCATAAATGCTTTAGGATGGGTTTGGTCGAGGGTATTTTCCAGAAAAGTGACATTTCTCAATCTGTGACCTGTTGCAGAGCTGAAATTTAACTCTCTTCTGCCAAAAATTGATTTGTTTTATGCTGCATATGCCACTAGATCATTTGAGGAACAGAAATCTATTCACACCTCCACTCCTCCATACACACCTGACAGGATTGGAACATATTTTCTAAACAAACACTGTACATTAAACTCAAAGCTCCTAGTCTTAGATTTGTATATTTCAAAATAAATATTACTAACATGTCCATTTCAACACTATAAACAGGCAAGCCCAAGCAATGGCTTGTTCATAAATGAGCAAAGTGCCCATTAGATGTATTTTAAACAAAGATAATGCATTTCAGAACAAAGCAACGTCTTATTTATTGCTTAATAAATTTCTTTCAAAAGTAAATAAAAAGCAGTTTTGAAACCCTTCTGTACTGCAGTTTAAGGTTTTAACTGAAAACCTCCGACACAATATCTACAATGCCAAAACAGACCAAAAATCTCAAATATAAAATGCAATTAATAATAAAATACAATTTTAAGCTGAGTTTTTCAAATGTTGTAATGGTGGTATGTTGTTTGTACCTTATAGTCTAAATAAATGGTTAGTACATCCTATTTAGTTTTTTAATTAATCATGGCACTTTATTCTATATCTCTAGTCTTGTTGAATTTATCATTTGTTTGCTGACAAGTTTTAATACTTTACTTAATTTTTAATCGTTCTTAATGCAAAATTAGTGTAGTGATGCTTTAGGCCTTTACAGATTGCATTTTTTACATGAAAACAACATGAATGATTTACGCCAAAGTTTGCAAGTCCTGCATTGCTGGCAGAAGGGTGCTTACTATCAGCATTGTAGGAATATGAAATTTACACAATATTCAAGATCGGAGACTTAAACAGTCTGCAAATTAATAATTTAACTCAAAATTTAAGTTTTATTTTCATTCTGTTATTAGCAATGAAATGAAAATGACATCAATCAGTATGTTTGACAGCAGTGACAACAGCGAACACAGTACAGCTGCAGTCATGACATAACGTAACTCTTGTACAGTCGTTCAGTTGACATTGCTAACTCCATGTTTATATGCATGAGATTGTGTTTTATCTAGGTATGTTATTGAATTTTGTGAACATCTTTTTGAGTGTATCACTTGTTGCTTTTTAGCTTTTATTTTATGTATTGACAAAGCCATCCATCTCTTGGCTGTTCAAAAAGTTCTCCAAAATATATGTCAGGCCAACCATAGGATGTAAGTAACCTACTACTATAATTCTCTTAAAACTAAACATTACATAGATAATAGATAACAGAAAACTTCTTGGTTTATATTTATATAACTTTTTAGAATCTTAACTAAAGCATGCAACTACTATATAAGATATCTTTAGGATCAGTTTGAAGGATCATTGGTAACAAATACTCATAATGACTAAATAAAATGCAATAATTTCAAAAGAAATAAATTTTAAAATTAGGTTACATTGATTGTATATTCTATGAAATACACAGTGTATACAGTATGTACATTTTTAAATGCTGTGCAATAAATACCTGTTCAAACTTCCAGCCATCGGACATAGTGGAGACCATCTGCGTCAGCTCGTCTTCATGACACTGCAATACACGATAGACATGTTTTTTGGAGTCTCTAAGTGGCCGAGTATCCCGAGTCAATATTCTCTCCTTGACCAACCTTATTAACTCAGTTATGTTGTAGAACTCTGCTTCCTCCAGTACACCTGTCAGACATTGGCAACAGTTGGTCAGATGGTGACAGCTAATCTTCATGAAACTGCAGGATGCCATAGAATCTTAGAATCTCTAAGAAGCAAAGTGTCCTGGTTCAATATTTTTTTCCTTGACAAAACTTATTAAGACTTTCACAACAAAGCATATTTTAGTTGGATACAACAAAAGTTGAGGCGTTATACGGAAAACTCATGCTTATACTTAAACTTTTTATTTTTTAAGGTATTATGATGTCATTCTTTTTTGGTTTTGCTATAAAATAACTCTACTTTTAAGGAAATTTCCAAAAAATGATTTGTTGAAAACCATTTTATTATGTTCCTGTCACACTGTCTTACATCAGCTGCTGAGTAGGATTTAAGACAGCCTGGGTGCTAAGGAAGTTACACTACATACCCTTCTTGATATTGAAGGGGCATTTAACAATACGTCATATAGAGCAAAGGTTTGTGGGATCCGTGATCCTGGGAGGACTGGGTAAGGAAGAAGGGAATAAAGTTTGATAAAGGTAATCTAGTTTCATACACATATGACTTCTTGATGGAGGGCAGATCTGCTATGGTGTGTGGAGTTCATCTTCCAAAACAGCTCTCAGCGAAAATCTGGGAGAGTATTACAATCTTTAGGGCTGAAATATACACTATTTTGGTTTGTGCATAAACAGGATTGACTACAAATTGTGTTGATTAACAGATAGTGATACTGTGTGATAGCCAGACCACTCTTCCAGCTCTGAACTCGAGAGAATTAAATTCAAGGGTGGTATCTTAATTGAGTTCATCTCAGCTGGGTTCCTGCACAAACCGGTATTAGGGACAATGAACTCATTGATAGATTATCTAGAAATGGCTTAAAGAATCACTTTCTTGGACCTGAACCGGCTTGTGGTAACCTGTAAGCTAGACAACTGCCTACCAAGTTAATAGGAAATGGTTCAGAGATAAGCACTGTGACCAGTAGCAAAATTTCTCTGAGCAATCATTTGACAAGAAGCCCATTAGAAGCACTAATATCCAGTTAAAAAACTGGCTGATGAGGCTAAATAAAGACCTTCTGAAATAGATAATTTCTTTTATACTGAACACAGTAAATTCAGGAAACACTTGCACACCTTAGAACTCACTACTGAAGACCCTATGTGTAGACTATGTAATCAGCAGGAGATTACTTCTAAACATATTATGTTGGATTGTGAGAGGCTTTAGGTTAGAAGTATCCTAGAAGAACTTCACAGCCAGGTAATGAATTCCACGTCAGCATTGGGTAAAAACTCTAGGATCTTGTTGAAGGTACAGGGGCAGGTAGCCCTACTAGCGGAACTTGGGGTGCACAATAAGCTTAGGTTGATGCGTTGGAAACTAAGAGTCCTTTATACCTCCCTCTTTAATCTAATCTAATCATATATAAAAAATTTCCCAAAAATGTATTTAAATATATTTTTTATGCCTTGTAGACGGGATTAGAAAAACTACAACTAAAGCTATTTATGTAAATCTAAACATTTGTTTCTT
The DNA here is from genome assembly GCF_021130785.1 of Homalodisca vitripennis. Taxonomy (NCBI): domain Eukaryota; kingdom Metazoa; phylum Arthropoda; class Insecta; order Hemiptera; family Cicadellidae; genus Homalodisca; species Homalodisca vitripennis. The sequence continues at coordinate 53,823,100 of NC_060208.1, forward strand.
AGTTTAGAAAACAATTGTAAGCCCACTTTTCTGTGAGGTAAAGATACAAAATGTTTCATTTTTCTGCAGAAATCGAGGCTTGTGTACTTCTGACAAGTGATATGGGTTTTATATATTGTTTTCTAGAAAAAAACTTTCAATTGAAATAATATTCATTAATAAAATAAATTATTTGGGATAACATATACTTACAATTCAGAATTATAAAACTTAGGTCTCATAATGTTCACCAAAGAAAGTTATGGAGAGGACTAATAAAATGGAATAGTATTAAAAGGTTAAATATTTTTTATAGATTGTAACACACACCAATTCTTATTCTCTCTTCCAGCAATGCAACGAGAAGAGTGCTTCATACAATATAATATTATAGAAATATTTTGGGATAAGATTGATGAGATGAAGTAATTAGAAATATTAATGAACACCGATATAAAAAACATTCCTTTAATATCAAAAAATGAACATTGAATTTACTCAACAAATTTAACATCACTTAATAGCTTAAATGATTTTGTTATAGATAATTGTTTATTTGTAAAAATGTAATAATGAGTCTATGTTTGAGGCATCTTTGGTGGAACTCCCTTCTAATAATACCATTTTTATTTACATTTACAGAGTACACGATCATACAAAAAATTAACTTGTTCTCATACAAATTAGAAGTTTAATGAAATTTTTACCTTGGAATACAAATTTAAAAAGATTATAAATATATGCAGGTTTTATTTGCTTTCTTTGAAAAAGGATATATTATCAATTACAAGAAACGCTATGGTTTCTGAAACAGTGAAACCGGTAACGTCTACTTAGTTTTTCACTGTTAAGTGTGAAGACAGTACCAACGTATCTTAATGTAAACAGTTGCTAGTACAATTATGGGTAATTCTAAGCAATATATGGGTCAACCTCGATTTTTCTCATATTACAATATAATGTTCCAATAGTCAATTAGAAAAGGAAATGACTAGAATTTCTTGCCGGAAAGCAGTTATAGGGAGCAGGCAACTCATATTACAATATAATGTTCCAATAGTCAATTATAAAAGGAAATGACTAGAATTTCTTGCTGGAAAGCAGTTATAGGGAGCAGGCAACCGCAAGAATTACCTATTAGTGATCAGGGGCACTGACATGATCTGTGCTTCAAATTTGGAACTACTCGAGTTAATTATTTTTCTAAAAGAGCAAGCAGCGCGAGGCGCTGCGCAGCGGGCAAGCATCGTGCGTGATCTTCGTATATACTGAATTGATTCAGGCCAAAGGAATGACACAGATTCCTTTACCAGATTTTTACGGAGATTTTGTATTGGGCGGATTATATTGGTTTACTTTGCTTTTCAGCATGTAATTATGTGTTTAAAATTGTTTTACATACATTACCTACATTATATTGTAATATGTAATAACAATTTATCAGAAATTTTTAATAAAAAAAAGGATCACGCACGATGCCTGCCCGCTGCGCAGCGCTTCGCGCTGCTTGTTCTTTTAGAAAAAAAATTAACTCGAGTAGTTCCAAATTTGAAGCCCAGATCACGTCAGTGCCCCTGATCACTAATAGGTAACTCTAAGCAATATACGACCGTCTGGCGGTTGCCTGCTCCCTATAACTGCTTTCCGGCAAGAAATTCTAGTCATTTCCCTTTCTAATTGACTATTGGAAACATTATATTGTAATATGAGAAAAATCGAGGTTGACCCATATATTGCTTAGAATTACCCAATTATGTCTTTAGCTTATATTGTTTTACAAAATAAAAACAAATTTATCATGAAAAAAATATGTACCTTCCTCCTCCAAATCTTTATTGATGATAAGCTTGCCATGGCGAAGATAGTTGAGGACGGGGCTGAAATATGTGGGGTCTCTGTCAATCAAATAAGCACCTCTTTCATCCTGTAAAAATAACACACATAATTCTAATATTGTATAATTTATAATTTTGATACGCTCTAAATAATTCAGTTCCTAATTAATTGGAAAAAGATAGTTAGACCTAATAAGGTGATAACAATTTAAAAATAATACAAAAACGTTTATAAACTTTTTAACAATAATAATTATTAGTATTTATCGAGATTATATTCTATTTTAAATTTTAATAAACTAATTAATTGCGTGTAAAATGTCCTGTTTAAATGAAAACTGTCCCACACAAAGTCCAAAGAGTTGAAACATGTATTTATTTTGTATTATTTATTTAAAAATTTTACAATGCTTCCCAATTATACTTTACAAATTAATGTATCATTCTTTACATCCTTTTCCTCATTGTATGAAAAAATTATTAAAATATGTTAATTAATTTTGTGTGCGTATAATTTAAAGAAAATTGCTAAACATTCTATCAGAAAATAATATAAATGTGTTATAGAGTTTCTTCTTTTCCAGCAATAAAATGGTTATATTTCATCAATTTGTTATAAAAATTGCATTATTTTTAACGGCAAGTTAATTTTTTTTATACATTTTGGCTGTTTGATCCAAAATGAGCCTTTGCATGGGCTAATATTTTGTAAATATTTATTTTGCAGCACTAATCTCATAAAAGAAACGTTAAAGTACATTTCATTTATGAGCAAAAAATATTTGATCAGAAAGTTCTCTCACGTGTTTTAACATCTTCAAAGAATCATTCTGTGGTAACAAAGTATTCTAAGGTTACTTTTTACGTTCCCAACACAATATTTTGGGTGCGAAGTGGCGGGGTCTTCATATCCCAACACATGTGCCAAGCCAGAGCGTCCACGAAGCACACGCACAGCCACCTTCTCTCTTCTTCAGTGCTGTACTTTTCGTGCGCGTGCACCTGGGAACTGCCTGATCCAAATCTTGTCTTCTTTGATAATTCCGATCAGGCTGAGCTGATCTGGCGGGCTTTCTGTTGAACTATCCCAATTTTTAACTTTCTTTTCCTACTACCCTCACCTGTCGGGTAATCTTCCCAACAATCTATCTTAAACTATTCTAATTCTAATTTTCCTTCTGTATCCAAGCCAAGGTGGAACAGCATATGCCGAGGGCTGCGTGATCAAGGGAGAGCTTGGTCGTAAATATGCGAACTCTGGATACCTGGCGACCTCCAGTTTAAACCTAGCCTTCCCCAAGTAGAGCGGGACAATGCTTGGGGTGACCTTTAGATCTCCGCTACTCGTGGGAACACAATGAGTACAGAATTTAAAGAAAACCAAACAAAACCAGAGAGCTCTTGTAGCACTCAAAAAGTGAATGAAAATTCACGAAACACAGAGGGATTGATGATGGGCTCTGACCCTAGCAATCCTGATCAAACCCAAAAAACAGGCGGACTTCCTAGTAGAAGTCCAAAAGCCTCCGACTCGGTTAAAGTCGAAACCGATGAAGAAGATGCGATACTGGAGGGCGATCACCAGAAGGAAGAGGGAGCAAAAGTCGAGAGACAGCTCCCAGTACTGCCTAAGTTATGTGGAGCCGCCAGGAAACGCATGGTCTGGTTCCGAAAAAGAGGGTATTCCCAAGAAGAAGCCAGGGAATTGGCCTTAAAACCAATCCCAGAAGAAAGAAATAAAAAATTGAACAAACAAAAGGAGGGAAAGAAACCGAAAAGACCTCACTCTGATGGATCCACTCCGGAGGCCCATCAGAGGAAGAAAACAAAGAACGAAGGAAATCAAAGGGAACACAAGGAGCAATCTGGACAACCCCAGAAACCTTCCTACAAACAAGCGGTAGCTGGTATAAGGGTAGGGGTTTTGCACTCCAACTTTCCCGAGACCCTACTCACAACCGAACAGATGGAGAAGATCCAGAGCTTCATCCTGGAAGCTATCGTGGAAGAACAGGAGGGTCCCTACTCACCAAGATTCTACGGTATCAACAGGAGACAAGGGGTTCTAATCTTCACCTGCGAAAACACTGAAACAGCAGAATGGCTTAAAGGAAAGCAAGACTCCCTAAAGCCTTGGGAAGAGGCCAGTCTAAGGATAGTACCAGAGGAAGAAATCCCTCGTGCGAGAATTGCGACTGTCTATCTTCCTGATAGTATACTCGATACAACCGAAAAGATAATGAAGCTCTTAAAAGGACAAAACAAAGAGCTATCTGTGGGAGAATGGAATGTTCTGCGGAGAAGCGACGAGGGGAAGTCTGTCCTACTCACCCTGGCAGTCGACTGCGCTACAGCGAACAAACTTGAGAACGGAGGTCCATGGATCGGCTACAAGTTTGGGAAAGTTCAGCTTAGACTGAAGAAGAAACATCAAGGAAACATAGAACAACCCACAAGGGAAGAGGGGACTACAGAGAAATCTGAGACGGTCACCACAGAAAAAAGGACCGCTGAAGAGATGGAAGTGGAGGAGGCCACGAAGGTGTCAGAGCAATCTGTACATACCTTACCTAAAAGGTCTACTCCACAAGCCAGTGCAGCGGTCGAAGATGAAAGACCAACATGTTCTCTCTTCTTGAAGAGGGGACCTTCACTCAAAGGACCATCCGTCTCGGCTCGAGGAAGAAAAGGGGACAAAGTCTCCAAGCAATCCAAAAGAAGAGACGGGGATGGACCACCTGGGGGAGGTGGAAAAAAGGCGTAAGTATGCGCCTAATACAGATAAACCTACACCATGCAAAGGGCGCAACTGACATCTTGGGAAGAAGGTTTATCTCAACAGGCCTGGATATCACCCTAATCCAGGAGCCTTGGATCAATAGAGGTTGCATCAGAGGACTGACAACTCAGGTAGGTAATCTCATTTATGATCGAACAATTGAAAACCCAAGAACTTGTATTCTAACTTCAAAACTAATAACAGTCTTTCCGATTACAGATCTAATAACAAGAGATCTGGTGGCGGCTACAGTGAAGGTGGCTTCACTGCAAGGGGACAGAGAGGTTACTATAGCCTCAGCCTACTTCCCCAACCCGTCAACAAGCTGCCCACCGAAAGAATTAGAAAGACTATTGCAGAGCTGCAGAGACAGAGGCTCGGCCCTCATTCTCAGCTGCGACTGCAATGCTCACCATACGTATTGGGGAAGTACGAACACAAACAAGAGAGGTGAGGAACTTCTACAGTTTATGTTCAGCAATGATCTAGTGTTAGAGAATAGAGGGTCAAGCCCAACCTTTATAACTAGAAATAGGAAAGAAGTCCTAGACATAACCCTATCTACAGGACTCAAAAACTTAAACATAGTAAGGTGGCACGTCTCCAAGGAGGCCTCACTATCGGACCACTGTCCAATTAGGTTCGACATAGAGGAGATAGGGGAAAGATACGTGACCCACAGGGTTCCTAAATCGACCAACTGGAGAGGTTACAGAGAGTCCCTGGCAGAAGAGTTGGAAGAAATAGGACCCTTTCAGAAAAATGAATTTGAATTAGAAAGGTCTGCACAAATAGTAGAGCAAGCTATAATAAAGGCCTACGAGAAAAACTGTCTTCCCAGGCAAAACCGGTTGAAGAGGGATGTGCCTTGGTGGACTGGGAGGTTGGAAACATTAAGAAATAAAACGAGGAAATTATTAAAATGGGCAAAAAGGACAGACGATTGGCTCCCTTATCTACAGGCCCAAAATGAATATAAAAAAGAACTTAGAACGAATAAAAGAAGAACCTGGAGGAATTTCTGCAAAAATATTAACAGTCTTCCCGAGGCATCCAGGCTTCAAAAAACTCCAAACGGAGCATATAAATCCTATGGGGACTCTAGTAAAGGACAATGGAGACCTAACAATGAACAGGAAGGAGACCTTAGAACTACTTCTGGAGACACACTTCCCGGGGGGTCAGCTAACTCGTAATGAGGATACTTATTCTCTATATGGGGGGGGGGATCCAGTCGGGAGGTGGCAAAAGCCAGACAGTTGTCTAACAGACTATTCACACACGAAAGAATTAAATGGGCGATAAGATCCTTCAAGTCATTTAAATCTCCTGGGGCGGATGGAGTTTTTCCAGCCCTTCTTCAAGAGGGGCTGGACATTCTATTAAATACCCTTAGCATTCTATTTAGAAGCAGTTTCGCCCTAGGATATATACCAAAGAACTGGAGGATAGCACTAGTGGTGTTCTTGCGAAAAAATGATAGGGATCCAACAAAACCCAGTTCGTACAGACCCATAAGCCTAACCTCCTTCATGGTGAAAACTATGGAAAAAATAATAAATAGACACATAAGGGACGTAATATTACTGGAACACCCACTTAGTCCCACACAACACGCATACATAGAAGGAAAATCAACCACCACTGCTCTCCACAGTTTAGTGAGAGATGTGGAGAATACCTTTGAAAAAAAGGAAGCCCTAGTCAGCGTCTTTATGGACATTGAAGGAGCTTTCGACCGAGTAGCATATCAATCCATGAAGATTGCGATGGAACGTTTTGGAGTTTCCCCAGACGTAGTCAAATGGATAGTAGCCCTCCTAAAAAGCAGACAGGTGAAAGCCAAGTATGGGGACGAATCGGCTGCGATCACGGCCCAAAGAGGCTGCCCCCAGGGGGGAGTCTTATCTCCTCTCCTGTGGGCGATGGTAGTGGATGATCTCCTAAGAAAAGCAGAGAAGAGGGGGATAAGGCTACTATGTTATGCGGACGACCTAGTGCTTATGATTAAAGGGAAAAACATAGGCAGGCTGGAACGCCTAATACAAACAGAAATGAACTTCATAAGCAACTGGTGTCATGGGGAAGGTCTGCGGATCAACCCATCAAAAACTAATATGATTACCTTTACCAGGAAAAGGAAATTCCAGCTAGCAAAACCGGTCCTGGAGGGAATCAGCATTAACCAAACAAAAGAAGTGAAGTATCTGGGTTTAATCCTGGATGAGAAGCTCACTTGGAACTCCCATATTAGAAACAAGACATCCAAAGCAATAATGGCCCTTGGGGCCTGTAAGAGACTCTTTGGATTTAAATGGGGACTTAAACCCAAAATGATATATTGGATTTATGAAACCATAGTAAAACCAATGGTCACATATGCTGCTCTAGTGTGGTGGCCGAAGGTCGAACAAACAACAGCTGCAAGAAGGCTACAGAGTCTTCAGAGGTTAGCTTGCTTAAGCATCACGGGAGCAATGAGCTCCTGCCCAACACTAGCAATGGAAGCGGTTCTGGGTTATACTCCTCTTGGCCAGGAAGTGATGAGAACAGCTGCGATGAGCGCAATGAAGCTTCTAGGAACAAAGGTAATAAATGCTACCTCCCTAGAAGGCCACATGAAGATATTGGAAAATTTTCCTGAGGCTGAAATGCTAACCAAAGTATCTGATACTATGGTTAAGAAATACTCCTTTGAAAAACCATACACGGTCTCTATCGGAAGTAGGGAGGAATGGATTAAAAGGGAGGCCTACCCAAAAAAAGGAGTCCTGAAGTTTTACACCGATGGTTCACTCCTAGATTCAAGGGCAGGATATGGAATACATGGACCTGGAGTTGACATGGCTGTGCCCCTAGGAAGACATGCCTCAGTTTTTCAGGCGGAGGTCATGGCAATAGATTCATATTCTAGAAGACTCACACAGTTGGGGACAAAAGGATTATCATACCTAATACTCTCTGATAGTCAGGCTGCACTGAAGGCACTGGATACCTGTTCGATTGATTCGAAAGCGGTCTGGGAATGCAGGAATGCTCTAGCAGAGCTAGCAACAAATAACAGAGTAACACTCGGATGGGTGCCGGGTCATGAAGGAATTCATGGGAACGAAAAAGCGGACATCCTCGCCAAAAAGGGAGCAGAATCCACATTGGTGGGGCCTGAGCCAGGTTGTGGAATATCCTTCTCCAGCATTAAAGCTCTGGTTAAAGATTGGGAAAAGAGGACAAGATACAAGAATTGGAGCAGAGCCTCGGGTTTAAGAATATCCAAAATGTTTATCTCTCCTTATGCAAAAGGGTGGACAGCTCTCCTAGACCAGAATAAGGAGGATATAAGACTGATATTAGGAATGTTGACAGGACATGGCCCTCTGAGGAAGCACCTTTTGAAGGTAGGCCTTAGTCGGAGCAGCGAATGTAGACTCTGTGGAGAAGAGTAGGAGTCAGCAGAGCACATTTGGTTGGATTGTCCTGCCATCGTAGAGACTAGGAAAAGATACTTGGGAGCATATCTCCACAGCCCCAAGGACATCAGAGAACAGGAGCCCTTAAATCTGATTGGTTTTTGCAAAAGCCTCGGTTTTTGAGGGCACAAATAAAAGTAAGGGAGGCGCAAAGGTCCTTTTAGGACTAAGTGCGGGGACAAAGTGTCCTCTTCCCTCAGAAAAAAAAAAAAAAAAAAAAAAAAAAAAAAAAAAAAAACCCACAATATTTTGGCTAGTTTATAAACAACTATATAGTTTGAAAGAGAAATAGAATGGATAGCTCTCACAGATTTTGCATAATTGAAGTTTAAATAATTTTCATTATTACATTTTTGCTGTGACATACCAAATTTTGTACAACCAAACCCATTGGGAATAATAAAGATTTGAATATGCCATTTAGCATCGTTGTACTATTTTAGGAATTTATATTTATTTTTAGTCTTAAAGTAACATAATGGATATTACACTTGCTGTTATGGCTGTTACAAACTAAATTGGTAACACCCATACAGTAATGTAACTTTTAGAGCTAATGTTATTAAAGCTAACATTATTCTGTAAAGTATAATGTATTTAAATGGGTAATTTAATCTAATCCATCAACATAATTTTTAGCTGTTATAACTTTTTCCTTTTATCAAATTATTTTACGACTTTCCTGAAATGTTTGTACTCTTATCACTGTTCCATTATTTTTAGATTGTAAGGTCTGTTGCACCTTCTATTCTCTTTTATAAATCAGTCAAGTAATTCTAATGTGTGTGTTTGGATTAATTTTAAAATAATTTATAAAAACAAGTTTGTAAAAATTACAAGCTAAAAACTATGTCTATGGATCAAGTTAAAATTAGCTATTTAAATACATTCTACTTAACAGAATAATGTTAGCATTAAAAACACTCTGATAGGCATGTTATGGGTGTTATCAATCAAGTTAGTAACACCCATAACTGTATCTGTAAGACCCATGTTAAGGTGAAACTAAAAGTAATTATAAATCTCTAAAATTTATTACAAATTAGACAAATGTTGTAAGCAACATCTGGATTATGTGCATATGTTTATTGTTTTAGTATAGTTTAAGGAGTCCTATAAGGATTCCTGGTTTAATTTTACTTTTAATTTACAATAAAATAAAAATATCCTTCGGTTTCTATTCTGGATAATGGAAAAAAGTGTGGTTATATTTTCTCAATTTTGTCCTAAAAAACTGCATTACTTTTGAAGGCAAGTCAAATTTGTTTATTGTCAAAATCTTTTTACATCCAAAATTACCCTTAGCATGGGACCGATCTAAAGAGGAAACTGTAAAGATATTGAAAAAGGAAAATAAATTGTGGAACTAACATTTGAAAGATGAAATCCGAAATAAAATAAAAAATTATGTTTGGGCACATAGAACAAAGGAAAACTTACTTGTTAATCAGTAAACTAAATCTTCGATTAAAACATACAAGTGCACCAGATATTTGTTAAAGCAGTTCAAAAAAGATTCAAAATGTTCTTCCAAAAGCCACAGTAAAAAATATTTAATTACATAAATTAAATATTTAATTATTATATTTAGTTACTGGCAATATACAACAGAGTCTGAGAATATTGATAACACAAAAACATTACCATGAGGATCTTGCATCTTATCATCACACAAATAACCAAAAATTTTGGAATTTTACTACAAGCAGGGAATTTTGCTGTGATCGTATTTATCACATTTTACAGAACAAACAGAGAATGTACTATTTCTTTGATACTATTTCTCGCAAAAAATTGTGACAAAGTGAGAAAGAACAACTAAATCTGAAAATTATATTATACCTTAATACTAAATGGCCCTTTATTACTAAACAGTAATTTTTAAAATGAATTAGTCATTGTTAAATATGATACTGGAGGGCCAAAGCCCATATAAAAAAGCTTATGGGAAATGAATCAAATATATTAAAAACAATATTTAATTTATTACGGCTTCTCTTGCAGTTAAGGGCGCAAGTCGACCCTGAATGATCTGTGCAACACTACTTTCGAAAGTCTGATGGTTCACACATTCCAATGAGCATGCGCAGCCGTGGTGAACTAACAAAATCTGTTTAATTAATGTGGTGTTCAAAACTACTAGTTTAACTCGTTTTTACAGAAATACATGACTTTTTAAAATAAAAAAGTGACTATAAACTCAATAATGTAAATAATTCTAAGAATTTTTTCAAACCGAACCCGGTTAAGAATAAAAGTTAAAATTGTTATTTGACAACTTTTATCCATATAATTCAAAAATCCTAAAATAACATACTCTAAATTAGGTACATATCTTGTTTAAAACTTTTACAAAGATTCCTGGTTATGAATGTTCAAAACTGCAGTTTGAAAAGCGCCACAAATCGGAACCATTTTTCATTCTTACTGACATAAAAACTTAAATTTAATGTTTGTACACAGTTTGCTTCATATGGTTCACAGAAATAAATAAGCAACATTTTAATTTAACTTTCGTTGAAGGAATTGAGGACAGGACGAGGTCTAAGCAAACACTGCGGTAGTTGCGAATAGAATTGTAACCGTCTTAAGTCAAGTGTAGCCACCAGATCAATGATGGGACGAGAGCAATCGCTGCTCCTAAAGCAGGCAACGTTTATTCATACCAAGATCAGGCAAATTGAAATCACCCATTAACATTACATTGTCAGGGGCTCTTCACCTACAAGCATCACAGAGATTGGTGTAATGAGATGGGGAGCTGTTTGGGGGAATGTAGACATTGCCAACTTTTGCCTATAACAAAACAAGAAGAGAACTTGGCACGATACAAAAACTCCTTCAAATGTGTTTGAGACTTGTTGATAACCTGCAGCTGTAGATTGAGTCCCGCACAGCAATCAGGACACCTCCCTCCACTGGATTTATTACTGGTAAACGAGGATCTGTCACATCTGAAAACACAATATCCTGACAGACCGAGCTCAGAGTCGCTAATGTCTGGGTGCCAATTAGTTTCAATAAGAGCAATGATATCATATGCACAGGAAGCTGCAGCTTCCAGAGAACAAATTCAATTTACTTCTTAGCCTGTTAACATTCTGGAAAAAACAAGTTAACAGGTTTGGTGGCCCTGTTGCCACCTTTATTTAGGCCCGTTGATGACTCCGTTTTTTTTTATAATTTTTTGTAATATACGGTACATTGTTCCTGTATTTGATGACGAGACCTTTTTCCCCACCTGATTCACAATCGTGAATTCCATTTTTTCAAAAGGCGGAAAAATACTCTTGCTCATGTGGAGCCCTATCCCTTGAGAGCTGAAATGGTTTCTTCAATACTAGATGAATTGTTGAGTTAGAGTGAGGTGCTTATTTTATCTTCAAGTTCCACGACCTTACCCTCAACTGCAGACACTCTAGGCTCAAGGGTAGACAAAATACTGTGTATTGCTGTAACCTCAGATTTTATCCCAACAATGTCTTTGGATATTTCATCAATTTTGCTGACTTTGTTTAAGAGGACATCCAATTTGTTGAGATTAAGAGATCATCCCAATTTGTTGAGAACAGTACTCATCTGGACTGTGAACAACTGTAAGAGGCTGATTAGTGGGAGCTGTTCAATCGGTTACAGTACAATACCACTTCTCATTGTTATTCTCATTTAGATGCAGATATTCACATTTTAAGGCAGTCACAATGAAACCAACGATTACAGGCGTCATCACAGGAAACTCCTTTATCCGTTGTCCAACACACAATGGACAAGAAGAAGACGTTATATAGTATACTTTAACTTGGCGTGAATGATATACAGAAGGCCGTAGAAAAAAAGTTGCAGCGCTCTTTACTCTGTGACACTGCAGATCAACAAGGGGAAAGATGGAACGGAACGCACCGGTTTGAAACTTTTAGTTCTTGTTAGATACAAAACAACATACAGATATTGTAGGCAAGCTTGTTAAATATGGATTGGGTAGTGAAACATAAAGCCACATTTAGCTCACATTACTCTGATGTATAGTTGTTGGAAACTTTAAGAAATAAATGTAGTACAGTAATCGTGATATACGCTATGAAACATAGACACTAGAAAGAACAACAATAAGCAGCCGACATCTTGAAAAAAAAAAATATTATTATTGTTATTTGTTAATGTAATTGTTATATTTATAGGCTGCTTATTAGTCTACCCAAAAAAACGATAAACAAACTTCATCTGAGAGGTAGAAAATTTGATCAAATTTAAAAAAAAGATGAAAGTAAGGAAAAACTATTAAACTACTCTCAAACACAGTCGGTTGACCTATTCTCCATACTCAAGCATTGCAGTATAATAAGCAGGCACCATGACACTCGAATCATCAATATTATTATCTAAACTACTAAACAATAAAAAACGTATATGCCAAACCAAATTACATTGTACAGGTCTTTCAAATTAAGCCTAGTATAGTTGACTTATGTTTATTAAAAAAGTAATAATTTAATGATTAATTAAAAACATATCTAATGTGTATTTATTAAATATAACAAATTGTAAAACTTATTTACACTTTCTATTTTAAAATTATACAAAGTAAGCAACCACAACCATAATCAAATCATTGATACTTTTATAATTATCTAAACTACAAACCATAATATTCAACCGAATGTTTTATTTATATCTAAAAAAAAGATTAATTTAATTATAAATAAAAATCTATTTAAGCTATGTGTGTTTATAAAATGTAAGAAAAGAATACAACATTTAGCTACTTTTGACTATTTTGAAGGATAAATGCGTCCGACAGCTTGTGACACAAATTACAAATGTGATGTGATGTCATTGCACTTAAGGCCAACTCAAGTCCCATACAAATGATTTTACTTTGTTTCAATAAATTTGTAACGATATTGTTGTTCAATACAGTAAAAACAGTTAGCAATAATTAATCATAAATAACTATAATTAGAATATTTTTATTTGATAGTTTAGGTACTTCTAATTGATAATTTGGTACCATGATTCGATTGTGGTAGCGGCCACTTACTATACTGCAGCCCTTAGTTTGAATTATTTTTAAACGGGTAGACCTTAATAAGCGGCCTACACTCGTTTGTTTTATCGAATGGTTTGATGTTTTTATCCTAATGAATAATTCAATATTACAATTTATTTAACTCAACAATGATTTCAACTTATTAGCTATAGTAATTTCAATGTAAACAATGGGTAGGGTACGATAAGCGGACCCGGTTTTTTTATATCAAAGAATGTAATCATCGATACCTAATATTCGCATCTCAAATCCTAGACTATCAATCGATATAAAAGTATCTATAGTCCTCAATAACAAACATAAATGTTTTAAATTAAAATATGAATTTAATATTAACAGTGATCAAACTAATTATTAGGCTATAACCAAAATTGGGAAAACTGAAGACGACCATATTTGCTCCTGTCACAGTTACATTTGTTTCTTTCCCACAAGTTTCACATAGGCTAATTGGTTTTTCTGTACGAGTCCAACATGTTGATAGTTGGCTAAAATTGACTGCCATTTTTAATAATCAAATGTTACTTATGTAAAATTGAAATATTACCTTACCTATATTATTTGAAAGTGTTTACAGCTGTTGATATAGATTATTTAATTCAATTGTTCAAAAGAGATTAGTTTAAGTGGCTTCAACATGTGCGTTTGGCTCCTGGTAACCCATGGGAGAATTCTTTCCTCCATTTCACAAAAGCGGTTACTCATTGATATCAAGCTAAGGAAGTTATAAATACTGTACGGTTTCTTTGATATCTAAGTCCAGGGCATAGTTGGTTTTGTTGTTTTGTAATGTTAGTGTTAAATTTATGTTTTTAAAATTGTAATGTACAAGATTCTTCTTTGTAAGGTAATTCTTATAACTCATTGTGTACCGTTTTTACATATCAAAGTTGGATAATAAATCGAACCATTCAATAAAAACAACTGAATAATGAATGTAAGCAGCTTATTAAAGCCTCCTCTTTAAAACAATATTGTTATTTAATATATTGAATAGGGTACGATAAGTGGATCCAGCTTTTACATCGATATTAACACACTGTTGTTTGTTTTATATAATGTATGGTCCCTGTTATTATTAACGAGATTATTTCATGTAGGCCTATTAAATTAATTCTTTTTATTTGAAATATATAACTTTTATTTAGGATTTAAGATATGTTTATATTGATTGATAGTTGTTATTTAACATAAGTATCCATGATCACTCTGAGGGATATAAAACCCAGGTCCGCTTATTGTACTCTGCCAACATATTAAAAAAGATAATACAAATTCATTGTAAATAATTTATAATTTGGTTTGTTGATTTAATTTTCATAGTGATTGCTTATTATACTGCTGTCTGACTCAAATTGACTGTTCTTTTTTTTGTGAATGTTGATAACTTCTCTTTAGATTTCCATCCTTAGTTTCTACCCCCCCCAGAAATCTTAATTATCCTAAACTGATTAACTATTTGGGATAAAACTTAATTTCAAACATGTTATTTTTGTGTAATAGCTTGGTCTACGTGATTTGTTAGGGTCTAAAATTCGTTCTGGAAATGAAAGTAGGCTATACTATTAAAACAATTTTTTTAAAGTAGTTTTAGATAACAGTTGAATTAAATATCAGAAAAATAATTGAAAATGATAGAATAAAATCAGGACATTTTTGTCCACTGTAGCTAATATTTTACTTTGAATAGACTACCAATAGCTTTTATTAAGATTATGCTTTTAATATCCTAAAGAAATTTACTTACTAAGACAAAATCGTATTACAACTTGTGCCATAACTAAACAAATGATAGTGTATTCTTTATCATCTGTCCAAAATCTATCAACAAAGCTATCAGTGTGAGCTTCACTTCAGGAACTCCTTATTTAACTGTTAGATTTTTAAAATAATATAAACTAATAATATAATTTTAAATGTATATTAAGTAGTGTATATTACAAACTTACTCTATCCGAAATCAAATCTGAATCTTCCTTACAAAGTCTGTACAAAAACGAATTGGGGTCTCTGGATAATGTAGTTTTAGTAGTTAAAAAACACGTTCCACCCACATTTAACTTAACCCATTGTTTACTACTAGTTTTAGAGAAACCATTTGGTTTTGAGTCCATTGAATTTTCTCCTAATTCACATACATTGTCTTCTACATCTACGTTATTGCACACATCAGCCATGTTTGTTTAGTATTGTTAACTATTACTAACGAATAACGACACTTTTGATCTGTCTGTTCTGTGCAAGCCATAGATTAACTAAAAACGTTTCCGTCCGTCCAATAACCTCTTTCCCTAATTCCAAAGAGAATATAATTTTTTGCGTTAACATCTAAATATATATTCCGTAAACGAAACGGTCACCAGGAAATTTATCAAGCTGTAAAGGTAATAAAATAGCTTTACAAGATTTATTTTAATATTTGAGTGTCAAGTACGATGGTCAAAATACCAGATATATAAAAATAACCCTAGTTCCGCCCTACTGGCCACTAAAGCAAAACGTAGCAAGGAAACGTTTTGGGAGGAAGAGGGTCCAGACAACTGATATTTTCCTGTAGTGGACGAGTAAGGCCCCATTTTGTTCCTTAAAAAGTTCTTGACCCGTTTCTTTGTTGAGAACGATCTTTCAGCACTACTTGTCAGTAATACTAAATTATTTAAATAATTAATTATTGGTTACTAAAAACGTAATTGAAAAAATTGAAAATTAGAGGGGTCCGGTCCCCTTGGTCCCCCTCGTGGCTACGCCCATTCACTAAAGTTAAAAGTTCGGTGTTTGAAATTATATTTCATATATTCATAACAGATCATTATTATCTGTTTTAAATATACCAGCTGGTGTGAACAATAACTCATGTAAACATTGCGTATTATTATTGTTTTATTGATTTTTAGTGTTCTGCTTAATTAAATTGTATGACCGCGAGTACGTTTTAAAAGTATTAAAAAAATTAAATCACAATTAAACATTTGGTTTTAAGAGAAATCTCAAATTAGTAAGTATAGGAAGTTTCCGATTGGCGTAATCATTTACGTTCAGATTAATTTTTATTATAAAAAAATTAGTTGACTTGTACTTGGTTGTTACAATCAAATTATCACTATCGCCTTTTTATTCTATTCGATTCGTGAAAACTATCATTAATTTTAAAAGAATACAGTTTGATATCATAAGTGTTATGCGTACTCAAAAATATTCCCGGTGGGAGGGTTATGTTCCTGAAGACAATAGTTGGATAGCGGTTACTAAAAACGTGACTATCGAAATTGCAGCCTTAATATGTATCATGTAAGCAAGGAAATAATGAAGTTTTCTATATCTTAAAATACCTAAGTGTTTGCTCAAAATAGTATTAAAAGCCATTTGTACACAGACAGCATTGTAGACATTGGTAAATCAAACTGAACTACATTTAAGCAGTGGCGTACGTTGAAGCTAATGAAGCACTGCTTCATAAGGTGGATACAGTTTTTTTATTTTTTAATATCTTATACCTAACACTGTTAAAAATGCTACTATAAATAAACCTGACGTTCTCTAAAAAACACTATTCTTTAATATTGTTCCTCCTTTCGTGTTCCGCGTCTGAAGTGAAGCTGGGATGCGACAGCTTCTGTAGACAGGCTGCGCGCGCATAGAGTTCAAGGTTATGTGGCTGGGGGGAAGCGGTAGCGGAAGCCAGTGTTAACAAGAGACCAGGGAAGCTAGCTTCTCTTGACGAAGACATACAAGTGATCCCGGCTGCTGCCGAACGTGTCATCCGAGTTTTACCGAAGGGCCGAATGCTTACCGCTTGACCCGAACAGCCTGACCGCCAGCCCGGCCCTTGGTCCAGGCTAAGGTTATGTTATAGACCACTGGCGCGCATCTTTCCGTGTCATATGTTGCATAATGTTGTCGGTGTCGCTGTTATTAGTTTTATTGGACATATAAACTAAGTACCAGTTTATATATTGTGCCATTTTACCATTTTTTAAATTTTAAATAAAATAATAGTACCACTGTGTCTTGTTTTCTTCACGATAACGGAGGCGGAGTGTATCATTAAACGCCTTATAGATGTACCCTTCTCATCTAGACCTTTTGAAGGAAAAGGAATTAATAAAACTTGGAAGGCCTACTCCAGATTTACCAAACTTCGTGCAAAGAAGTGAAAAGCTTATCCGAAATTTTCAATCGAACTCAAATAAAAAATGTATTGATATTTTCTTATACAAATACAACTCTTCAACTGTACTAAATAAACATGTTTCGGTTAATCACATCATGTAACTTTAACGTGAAATCATAATTAATGTTATCATAATTCCATAAAAATAAATCTATGTTTACTCATTTAAAATAACTCTCATTATTTTAAAACCTACTTGTTTTTATAAATTTGTATAAGTTGTATTATAAATTTCTGAATTCGCCTGTCTTATTTACATTTAAAAGCATGCAGAAATAATAACTCACACTTTACTAAAAAGCAGTTTTATAAATATAAAATTATTCATAAAAAGGAATTTTTATTTAATTTCTACATTTTTATATAAATTTAACATAATATACTAAAACACGTGATATTTCTGTTTTCTTACACTTCAATAATTGCATTGAAATGTATGTAGAAATGCACGCTTTTATCTAAAAATAAGAACCCTTTCTCCCTCTTACGGCTTGGGGGGACCCCCAGGACACTCCCCTTCTAACCCCCCCCCCGCATTTAAAACGCACGCCACTGATATATCATAAACTGATTTAGTCACATATTTTGATCATAAAACAGATTGTAAAACAAATCTTCTGACCAAATGAAACAATAGGCCCTTCAAATACTTAAACAATGTTGTAAATCTTCACGCGTTGAACAAACCTAAGCAATTATATAAGTCTAATGCGGGTGGACTTATGGATACGATACGTTTCAAATAAGAATATAGTGGATTCAAATCCGCAACTTCTGCTGAGATGTTTGTTGATTCTAATTTTAGTAATACTAATGTCTTGAAAGTTGACATATCGATGTATCAGCTAGAAAGAACAAGATTAATTTACATTATAGACACATGTCTCGCTGAGGTTGCAATTCTAAACAATCTACAAAAATTTAACGACATCACCATTCAGTCAATGAAAAGAAGGCCAAAAACGATAAGGAAAAAATTATGGTAATAAGACGTGAAAAATGTAATAACTTTGTTTACATACTCTAAAATTGAAAAGGATACTATTGACTGAATTTCTTGAACTATTTTATACCAAATGTTTCTATAGAACTTTGTGTTTTTAATTCGGTTTTATGTAACAATTAGGCTGTATAAGATTTGGCCATACCTAACTAATATGTATTGGGGAACTAAAGGCCTCCCTTTATGTAGTACAATCCAAATCCTTATAATATTATGAATGTGGTGAGTGTTTATTTTCTACGATTAGGTGAGTACACATTAACATTAGAAAATGTCCTAAAAGATAAGATGGTTAGAATTTGACTCCGGAGACTTCCTTTAAAAGCAGTCGGCAAGAACTATGTCAGGCGAAAATTTCGCTAGTCTGTACCAATTCCAGCTCTAAATATTCGAAAACATTAAAAATATTTTTCAGTTTTTACAGAAACAGACGTGTATTGTCATTGTTAATGTACTTTTAACAGTATATTTTTCATCTAATATTAAGAATTGGATCTAAAAGGCAATGTTACAATATAACTTTTAAAGACTTATATAAAACCCATCTTAGTTTAGTTTTGACAGACGTAGGCTTCTCTGATATGTGATATATATTTTCTTCATCAGGAAACAAAAGCAAAATCAAGTATGGAACAAAACAATCTAAGAACAAAGTAAATTACAATGGCCAAAAATATGCACGTTTATGTATTTTCTTGGTCATAGAAACAAGGCAAACACAACATTGGCGTCGGAAATATAATTCACATCGAGCCAGCAGTGGCCATACACGTGCAACGCTAACTAAATTGTATGCAAAGCACTTGGTAACTGCTTGCAGTGCAGATATGGAAGAAAAATGTTGTTAACCTTTCATTGAATTTAAAGACTGCTGTGAAACCTAATTAGTTATCCACTGACCGAAGTAGGCTTCTCAGAGCTGTATGTGTATGTATGTTTTGATCGGGTAAGAGGCAAAATCAGCGATGGAACAAAGAAAGTACTAAGAGCAGAATAAATTACAATGACCATAAATATACACTTTTAACATATATTTTGATACTAGTAAACCGCGGGTAACTGCTAATGTTACTGCTATATTAAGAATAGTCAATAAATTTGTAGTTTATCTAGCTTGACTTCACACCTAAGCTGTTATCAGAATCTAAATAATTATAACTCCCTGAAGAGGCTGAAGACAGATGATATCTACTATGCCACGGACAATTACTAGCCTACCACTCATGTGGCGGGAAAAATTTTAATTTCTCTATGTCCGCACAGTATCTCGAAAGTAAAATGACAAATAACTTGAAATTGTGTACGATTATATATGAGGAATACAAAGTTCGAAGGTAGTGCATGTCAATCCATGGGATTTGGCTGAGAGTTAGCAAATATTTTTACATTGGTCTTATGGGCAACCTTTATAGTAACGATAAAATAGCATAACAAATAAATATGAAAGCAAATTCAGGACATTTATAAGATATTTTAACATGTGATATATTGAAAGATGTAGCCTAACTATCCCAACTCATGAAAAATTTTATAGTGAATTAATGTGTAGAATTTCACTATTAATTAAACACTGACATGAAACACAATTTTATGGTAAATGTATCATATGTGGCAAGATATACAGAGAAATGTCTAATTTTTAGACTTGAAATTATGCGTGTGCCATCATGGAATTTGGTAGAGCGTCGTTAAAGCCTATCACTTAGTAGGCTGACGCTATTATTTTGTCTTTTGTTTGGTGGAGGATGTAAAAGTTTCTTTTCCTTACGATTGTTTGTATCTCCATCTGTCAATAATGAAATGAGATTTAGACTTGAAATGTTGCTTCGAACCTCGGAGAAGTCTATTGTGCGACACGTAGTTTGGTGTACTTCTACCTTTGTAATTTAAATGACTGAAATATAGTTGTGAACAAGAATAAGTAAATATATACATACACATTTGAGAAAAAGAAGCTGATTGAAGGCCTATTCCCAAACAGAAACTAGATAATCATAAAAATATACAAATATTTTGATGAAAAGTTAAAGAAAAAGTGAAGTATACTCTCTATAATAAAACATACAGATAACAAAGTTAGTAAATTATTCTTTGCGAACTTTTTGTGAAAACATAGATTTACACTTTGGAAAATCACAGAGAAGTTGTTGTAGTGTTGTGTTGCTGTGAGGAGTTAAAATGTAGTCAAGAACTCACTTAGATGAAGCCATTAGAAGGGCTGTAGCTGCAGAGTTAGTAGATCATAAGTGACAATCGAACTTCTAGATATATAGAAGTATGTATGCAACTTTTTATGTTAGGCAAAATATTAAACT
The DNA here is from genome assembly GCF_021130785.1 of Homalodisca vitripennis. NCBI lineage: Eukaryota > Metazoa > Arthropoda > Insecta > Hemiptera > Cicadellidae > Homalodisca > Homalodisca vitripennis. Next base: position 53,843,696 of record NC_060208.1, read on the forward strand.
CCGCAATGTCCTTGTCCAAGAGGCATTCTATATTTTACAGTTGTCAACCGTGTGTTTTTTCATTCATAATATTAAAAGGAATTATGCCCAAATTTACTATCAGTTTATTATGTCGAAGATACCGCCAAGAAAGGTCTAGAGGAGGAGTTCTAGATATATAGTTCATACATACATTGTTTGCAGTCACTCTCTCCCATTCGAATTGTACCACTCTAGTCCCTAGTCAGTCTGCCAATCGAAGGTCTCCCAATTGAATACCATATAAACTGCTCTGTGTTGTAAAAAGCTTTTGCGACTGAAGTTGATTTCAGACGAGCTTTAAATGCCTTCGGCATTGGGGCATTTTTTAGCGAGTTTGGTAATCTGTTGAAAAAGAGAACTCCTGCCTGGGACTGCTAACGTTCAAACAGTACCGTTATGTGTGCCTCAGTTCGGTAATTGTTCCTATCTCTATTTACATAAGAGTGTATGTTACTACCTCTTATGGCATTACATTTAGCCTGTTATAGTTATTGATAGTCGTTGTTACCAATATCTTTTTATCTCGTTGTTAGGTATTTGTTATGTATTTTTGTGTTACTTCAATTTTGTTACTCATTTCCTATTTTAATTAATTGTTAATAAAATTTATTTCTAATACTTTTTTATTACCTTATTGTAACATAGCACCCAAACTTGTTCTTTGCATAACAATGTCAAAGATTAATTGTGTTACTATTGTTGTTCTGTCGCTCTTAATCTGTTGTCTGTCATCAACTCGCAATTTTCATTAGAAACAAATTTTGTTGTAGTTTCCACAGTAATTAAAGGTTTTGTATGACTGCTTACGACCCTTTACATAATGGAAATTGCATTGTCCATTAGAATAAAATAAAATTAAAACACCATCACAGGCAGATGTCATTTTGTTCCTGTAATGTCTCCCCACATCGCCAACCGTTATACGTTCAGAACAGGTGATTCTGATGAAACATCACATTCACATAACAAACGTGTTGAATTGTTGCTACTGGTGAAAACGTCTGCATGTTGTTGTGGTGTCATGAACATAACCTAGCTTTTACAATGGTAACATAATTTGTATTCAAAGAAATAACTAAATTTTTGTATGGAGTAAATTTTTGTATGAAATGATATATATGTTTAATATTTATAGTATAGTGAATTATATCAAGAGTGGATGTAAATTTTCGAAAGCAGTGCGTCTTTTTAGTAGTAGTGACACTGAAAAATTATTAAATATAATATCAAAAATGCCTAAAAATACTACACACACTGTAGCCTTGAAGAAACATCGACAAAAATTAAAGGAAAAGGGTCAAAAGTATGCTCCTGGTACAGTTACCCTTCAGGTACTTGGCAGTGGAGCAATTGGAGCACCAAGATCTTTATATGTGTTTACTGATCAGTCAAGGTAGGTCTTTAAATAAATACCAAATTAATGTTCTAATTAATCACTCTACTATTGCTAAGGTGGATGCACTAGGCTTTCTTGTTTTTCACTCTATTTTAATTAATAATGTAATAGTTTATGAAATAGGCTACCCCTATTGAATCAGGTATTAACACATTGACTGCGAAATTTTCGCCTATAAGGGTCACTGGATACTGAAAAAATGAGCAGTCTTGTATTCCTAGGTAACGCGTCGCGCCGGCGATCCACCCGCACTGAATGTGTTAACCGTTATCGTATACAGCTCCTCATGCATCAACTAATTGTATAAATCAGAAAAGGAAAAAGTAGTATTTTATATACTTATGACCAAAGTTAGTCCTAAAGTTAACAAGGTTATCTCAACTTATAATCACTTGCACACTGGCCCGTGTATAGACCATACTGTTTGATTTATTTGCATATTAGAAACAGTTGAGATACTGACCACTTAAACCATGACCTTTTACCTTCAAAATGTAATGTTCCTACTCATTTGTGTAGATGAAGTTCAATTGAGGATAAATACTTTTATGATTAAATAATACAAGGTTTTTGGTTTAACGGTGACCCCACACTTAGGGGATTAGCCCATTTCCTACGATCCATTGTTTGAAATTTGCAGATGTGTTCCTATGCCCAATAGTAAGTGTTATAGTACATTTTACTAACTCCTCCCTCATCCTCCAATTGTTCGAAATTTGCAGATGTGTTCCTATGCCCAATAGTAAGTGTTATAGTACATTTTACTAACTCCTCCCTCATCCTCCAATTGTTCAAAATTTGCAGATGTGTTCCTATGCCCAATAGTAAGTGTTATAGTACATTTTACTAACTCCTCCCTCATCCTCCAATTGTTCGAAATTTGCAGATGTGTTCCTATGCCCAATAGTAAGTGTTATAGTACATTTTACTAACTCCTCCCTCATCCTCCAATTGTTCGAAATTTGCAGATGTGTTCCTATGCCCAATAGTAAGTGTTATAGTACATTTTACTAACTCCTCCCTCATCCTCCAATTGTTCAAAATTTGCAGATGTGTTCCTATGCCCAATAGTAAGTGTTATAGTACATTTTACTAACTCCTCCCTCATCCTCCAATTGTTCGAAATTTGCAGATGTGTTCCTATGCCCAATAGTAAGTGTTATAGTACATTTTACTAACTCCTCCCTCATCCTCCAATTGTTCGAAATTTGCAGATGTGTTCCTATACCCAATAGTAAGTGTTATAGTACATTTTACTAACTCCTCCCTCATCCTCCAATTGTTCGAAATTTGCAGATGTGTTCCTATGCCCAATAGTAAGTGTTATAGTACATTTTACTAACTCCTCCCTCATCCTCCAATTGTTCGAAATTTGCAGATGTGTTCCTATGCCCAATAGTAAGTGTTATAGTACATTTTACTAACTCCTCCCTCATCCTCCAATTGTTCGAAATTTGCAGATGTGTTCCTATGCCCAATAGTAAGTGTTATAGTACATTTTACTAACTCTCCCCTCATCCTTCCTTTAAGTGACGGTACCATGACCCCTCAGTTTTAAAAGTGAAAATGGATTTTGAAACACGTTGGCTGCAGTATAATAAGTAGCCACCATCAAAATCGAATTACCAATATTCATGATTATCTCATATTACAGAAGCCAAAATGACGAACCAAACTATGTTATAGGCATTTCAGTATTATTAGAAGTATATTAGACATTCATTTTGCTATTGATTATTATAATTTTAATGCTGTATTTATTTTTCTTTTGCACTAACTTGTTCTTGGTATTTCTCTACTTTTTAATGTAATTAGTTAGACATAGTTTGTTACCACTGATTGTTAATTACATTTTATATATGTAGCATGATTATCTCGAAATTATTACATATATATATATATATATATATAAATAATGTCTATATTTGTGTTTATTTCCATAATTGTTTTGGTTCATACTAAAATAGTACATGATTGTTAATAGGGTGACTGGCTCTTGGTGTGAAAAAATAAATCTGGTAATAATATAGACTTAGGGCAGTTAGAAACTATTATTTAAAAATTTTTATCTAAAAAATCCTGTTTGTAGCGATTTTTTTCCATTTTTCAGAAAATTTATGTAATTATGTAAAAAAACAGCATTTTTCTCCAATTTTTAAATAATTTAGTAAATAATTTTTTTGTTGGTGCTTTCTGAAATTTCATAAAATTTCAATTAAAAAAGACCATAATAAGCAATTCACATAACTTTATGTGATACTTATTACCAATACAAGTTAAAAAATTGAAATTTCTTTTAAAATTAAAAAAAAATTTAAACCAATATTCTGAGCAAATTTAAGTGACATTCAATTGTCAAATTTCACAAAAACTTGTCCATTTATAACTTTAATACCAACTTGTATTAATGTTGTTTGTTTGTTACAAACCTCTGTGTTTTTCCACATTCAACTTCACTTTTCTCCAGCTATTTGAAACAGAAATAAATACTTTTTTTATGTTAAATAGTAGCTTATTTAATGGATAATAATTAATAAATTGGCAAATTTAAATAATCTATTTAATTATTTGATAACTTTAATTAATTTGTAATTAAATCAATGAATAATATTAGCCTATTAATAGACAGGACTGTTTGAATTTAACATGAAACTATAATGTTGAATCAATAATGCAACATAAAAGAGAACTAAAACTAGACAAACAACACAAAACACAATTATTTATCTTGTGTTAATTACATATGTTACACTTCAGTGATGGCAAATTTCCGTATCACTCCTGTCAATTCAAATCTTCTTTCATCAAACTGAATGTAAAGATCAAATTGATGTGTGTTTTACAGACCTATGCTAATTTCTATTATGTTCTAGGTACCTGTTTAATTGCGGAGAAGGCACCCAACGTTTAGCCCACGAACACAAGATGAAACTGTCTAAACTAGAGCACATTTTTGTAACTCACCCGAGCTGGGATAATATTGGTGGCCTTCCTGGTGTATCTCTGACTATACAGGATGTTGGGGTTCCTCAGATAACCATTCATGGACCACAGGGCACTGTAAGTTATCATCCAATTAAACCATTAGCTCCTCCACGTAACGTAAGTTCCACCATAAGACAAGAGTAACTGTACCCGATTTAGGTACGAGATTTAATAATAAGTATTAATGTTATAACATGTATGGGAATTAAAGTAAAATTATGGCACTTATTTATATTATAACAAAAGTTAAAAATGTTAAAACATATTTTTTGGTAAAAAAAGACATTTTTACTGTTTTATAAAAACTTAAGATTGAACCTATTTTTGGTGTGTCTGATTTAAAAAAATATAATTTGTCAATAACATACGAAAGGACTAACCAAAACTAACAAAATATTATATATTTATATATTATATAATATATTTATTATTATGCGACCAATGCAAGGGTTTGGAAAAAGGTTATTGTAAAATAACAATTCAGTTAATTTTTACCTTTTTTCATAACTTTATTGTGTATGTTATTTAGTATAATACATAAGTAATAATTAATTTTGTTTTACACCAAACAAGCATAATACTTTCTTGAACAAAAAATCTTTCCCCTTTTTTAAGGAATTTTACGTTTGAACTAAGTTTTGGTATATAATAGATTTATTATAAATTATAAAATGTAAGAGACCATACAAGTCTAAGTAAAATTTTACATTATACAGTACACTTTTTTTTAGATATATTGAATTTAATAGAAAAAATATTTATTCATATAAGTACATTATATACAAGAATGGTGTCAAGTTCTTTTGTTCAATACCCGTTTTTAAGAAACTGTAGAACATACATAGGTCAAATGACATTTATCTTAGTAGGTAAGTCCTCAATTAAAACTATATATATATATATATATATGTGTGTGTATTTTTTTTATCTATATACATATCTCTTACATTATCATGTACTATAAAACTCATCAATGGTGTACAATGGATGTTGAATTAGGTAATATTTTAAATTTATCTTAAAATGTTTTGTTCCTCTTTTAATTTATATATATATATATATATATATATATATATATATATATATATATATATACAGCAATTAATTAAAAAATCTGCTCCTCTGGTAGGTAGGTTCTTAAAAAATTCCAAATTGCAATGAGCAATATTGCAATATCATCCCTGTTTCGGGAAGTTTCCCAGATTTGTTAAATTTTTGTATGAATGATTAACTGCCAAAATTGTTTCATATGTAAAGTGTATTAATGGTCATTATTCTTTGTTCCTTAAAAAGGTACCCTACAGATGCAGAATAAGCTAAATTTTATATCTTAAAGCTAGTTTTAGCAAAATTAATATTCTGTCCAAATTTTTCCTCAATGTTGCCTATATATGCTAATTCCAAAAGGGATAGCAGAATTATGAAGGCAAAATATATTTTGCATAAAGTTTGTCTTGAACAAATTTTCAATAATCTGTAGATAGCATATATTCCTGAAGTAATTCTTTGTATGAATGGTCAACACGTTTGTCCGAACTAAGATTTTCATCGATAATGAAACCCACACATTTATTGTGGTTGATTTGAGTTGTCATAGAATGGTGAATAAAAATATTTGGATAAGTATTTTTGTTTTGTTTAGTTTTGAAAAGAATTAAATTAGTTTTGACATGATTTAAAATTAATTGATGTTTACACAAAAACTTATCTATGTTGTTTAAATGTAATGATGCCTTTATCTTAAGTTTGCTCATAAAAGAATCATGTATCAGCAGGTTAGCATTCTGCTGACTGTGTTTGTTTCTGTGCCAGATGTTCTAAACATTCTCTCTCATTCCACCGACAAAAACATTGAGCTTATAAACTAAGACTGTTACCCTGATTTTGAACTACTTGTGATAAACCTGTTACATAGCAAAATAAAAAGTGTGGTCCCAGAATGGAGCCCTGTGGAACCCCAGGAACCGCCTCACACTAAGCAAAGGGGAGATGCTGCTTAACAGTTTATTATTAACCAAGTATGCCATTTGAACAAAATATTGTCTGTTTGATAGGTAGGACTACTGATATATAAATATGACACATTGATATTTATGTCATATATTATAACTAAATCTTTAATGCTTTTCACTAGTATTTCCGATATTTTGCCAATTTTTTCAAAAAAATGTTTGTACATTTTTACTTGGTGAACGATAAATACCAGCTAGTAAATAATTATTTCCTTCAAATTTTAATTCAATAAAACAGTCTTCCAATTCTTTATCCATTAAACAAATTTCTACTGAGGGTATTTTAACGATTAATAACGTAACTATCAACCAGCCGAGACACCATCCACAGAGCTCTCAACCCATGTACACTGAGTGACCCTACACTCTTACCACTCCTTGCATAACACACTGTTGCGGTTGACTGATTAAGGTCCAGTATCATATCCTTTGAAGGTGGCGAAAATACAGTGGTCTTTAATACTGTTGTGGGTTCCGAAGAGGTCAGTATCATTGAAGATGGTACCAATGAGGACTTCTGACTTTCCAAGGGCTCCAAGGAAATCTGTCACAGGATTTTCTATTGTAGTGTATATTTTGACACATTACAGAGAGTGAAGTAGCAGAGGCACAGTCCTCATGTTGTCACAGTAAGATGTGCACTGGGTGTTGAATTATTATGACGCCAAGATGGTGGCCCTGGCCCCACTCACTGCTGTGATAGTTCTATACAGTCCTGATAAAACACAGAGACCAGTAAAAAGGTGAAGAAAGATGCAACATATGAATTTCCCAACTGTATCTTTCCATGCTTTAAGAGCCTTCACACAGTAAAAATATTAACTAATATATAAAAAATATTAACTTGTTCCCTGTCTGTATAATGTCAATCCACAATAATCTATATACTTTAACAAATAATATGTAAAAATATATTATTGCAATAAATAATAATGCTTAGGAAATCTGTGATTGTTTTACTGTTAGGAAATATAGTAATCTTATGTTAAAAATGTCACTCCTATTTGTGTATGTTTATCTGCTGTATTAAATCTCTACGGTTTTACATTTTATTATATGTAACAAGTAACATTGCAAACAGTTACTAATGTTGCAGTTAAGTTGCTGATTAAGTTGAAATTATTGAGATACTCAGATGTAACATTTTTGGGTAACAGACCTGACAACACCGATTATGACATAAATCTCAATGGTAATGAATGTTTTCTTTTTCTGTAGGACGAGATATTTGTGGCAACACGCAAGTTTGTGGTTTTGAGGCACTTAGTCATCAAGATGGCTTCATGTGACAAGAACTCTAGGTTTGAAGACAATGTAATGAAGGTCCAATATGTGCCTCTGTATACTCCAGCTGCCAAGAGGTGGCTAGCCACTCCTGCTTCTGAGAGGTATTAGAAAAAGAATGTCCAGTACCTCATAACACGTTTGCTGTAGGAAATGAGGACATGTGTGGAGCCTAAAATGCTGAAAAATACAAATGTTTTTCCTCACCCAAAAATTACATCTGGATATTCCAAAAGTTCATTACAGATGTTCAGTAGCCCTTGTGGGCTGGAATTGATAATTTAATTTCCAGGAATGGAATTCCAACCCGCCGTCATCGTTGGTGGTCCTTGTCCAGTTCGTATTCAATACTCTGCTGGTTTTCAGCCCCCCTCCCCACTGGTACCCCGCAGATTAGGGTGGAGTGGAGGCTTGTATTTCCAGCAGACTGCAGCGCACTCTATTTTTGTAGTGCTGGAATACGAGTCTCCTGCGGCGGATGTGTTAACAAATGTCGTTTAAAAATCACTTTATTTTTCACATAATTAAAACATGAAATGTTGTCATATGATTGTAGTTAATCTACATAACTATTGCCTAAACTTATTATACATAATCTTCAAATTCCAAATTTGTTTTTTATAACAAGTGTATTTTTGACTAAGCTGTAAATTTTGTTATATTTGTTTGGTGCACAATTTTAGGAGGTTGCCTACTAAAAGATGTTGACTTTGTATATGAGCGTTACTTGCAGTAATGCTGAAGATTTTGATTTGCAAAGCACAGTTTATCCTTATTTCTGTTGGATATTGATGATTCAACTATAGTTTTGGAAGATTTCCAAATCTTTCTGTTACATTAATAATAGTAATGTATATAAGTTGTACATGGGTCATATTCCTAAGGTAGTATTATCTTCTAACAGTATTATCGTGATTGCTTATCTTTTGAGATTTTAAAAATGTAATTAACGTTTTTAACAGATGTAACACCACAAAGGCTAATACTAAAAGAAATTATTTAATTAACATAGGCAAAATATATAGTTTTTAATATTTTAAAGTTTGAAATATGACATTTTACTCAGAGCGTATGCACCGGATGAAGTTATTGATACATGTTCTAACCAATTTAAGTGTTCATTACCAGTATTGATTGTGTGTCCTATTTTTCTTGTCACTGGATTATTAATGAATTATCTTTATTTGCCTTAAATGTGTAGTTAGTGTGTCAGTACAGGAAAATGTTTATTTTAGGTCTCCGCCAAGAACCCCAGAGTTGGTATTGGGCTCTGAGGACTCTACAGACGATGATGTGGACTACTACTCGTACTGGCAAACTGGGTCCCGGCCATGTTCTCCTGACCGTGATGGCAGTCCTGGGCGTAAAAAGAAACGCAGACATTTGTCACCAGGTATTTCACACATAATTTAATGATTGATTCATGGTGATAATAGTTTGTCCCCTAGTCTGAGCCCGGGACTGAAGATTGAAAGGAATATTTAATCCCACCATTAAAATTTCCAAAATTTGAATACAAATTTATGTAAAGGTTCTGTTATCAAGATTAAGTTGTTTGGATCCTCATTTTAGGTACCACTTGGGGTACACAGAAAAATATTGAAAAAACATATTGAAATAAATGTTTTTGTGCAAAATGCGAAGCCTACTTACATTTATCATTATAATTAGATTTTTAATGTAAAATAAACAAAGTTTTTTGCCATTATTATTGTAAAATGCGACGGCAAAAAAAGTTCGGAAATGGTCTTGTTGACTAACAGAGTGTTGTTGTTTTCTAATTAATGAGTTGTAAATTGAAAAAATGCAGTAATAAAATTCCAAAATGTGCAAATTATTTTAATTTTTATTTGGACGAAATAAGATAAATGTTTACCAAAGCTTTTTGAACAAAAACTACTCTGAAAAAAAAAATTAAAAAGCAATAACCATGTTCTGTCAGTTAAAATTCACATATATTATTAGCTGTAACATAAGTACTCGAACAACAGATATTATTTCAAAATAAACAGCAAAATTGATTATTTATTTGAGAGAAAAGCTTAATGCCATTTACAATGTAGAAGAGTTTAATATTAGCAAACGGCCAACTGAATCAGCTGACTTTTATTTCTAATACTTTTCACAATCTTCCCAATTACTACTTCGGCCGTGACGGTGTCCCACGGTTTGCAACGGGCGCGCTCGGCTGCAGTCACGAGTTGGCGAGCCAAAAGAGAGATCCGCACACATGAGGCTTAGGCCGATGATTAAGCGAGATCCATTCTCTATCGCACACGAGTTGTGCGACAACAATCTCCACGGCCTGAGGGCGTCCCCTGGATGCTACGACGTGAATTCAAGCCCCGGTAACCGCACGTGGCTGGTCCGGGTGCCCATTTAATTCCATCCAGTAGCGACAAGTCGCCCCAGGCCCAACGCCCGCTCGTCAAGTTTTGTAAGTGCATAGAGAGGAATATTTCCTATGTATTATTTTATGAAGAATAGAAATACTGACTAAACCTTATGACTTTAACGTGACGAAACAAAACATCGCACAGTGTGACACTATCACTCCATAATGGAACTTTTTCTGTTCAAGGTTATGTCAGAGTATCAGTAATGCACTGAATATATAACATTGGCATAATACAGTGATTGTATAGAGCATTGTGTTTTTTTGTCTACGGTATTGAGTCTTACTGTTTGATAAAGCATACTGTAACAGTTTAATAATTCATTATCTTGTTGTTTAATGAACTAATTTTAGCCATAAAAACCTTTTGGAACACAATTTACTAGAAGAATTGACACATTTTTAAAAGATTCTTCAGAGATGATTTATAATTGAGAGTAATTACACCGAACGTAACTTAAAGTAGTAGGTGTGGAATATTTAAACACTAGTCGTCCTGTGATACAGAGTCACGGGCAGGGAGAGATGACCGGCCACCCCCTGGCAGTACCAGTATGGCGTATGTTTGTCGCCTCAATGATCGGCCCGGTACGCTGAACCTGCAGGCTTGTGTGACCCACGGCGTACCTCCTGGTCCACTCCTTGGAAAACTTAAGGCAGGGGAAGATGTGACCCTGGCTAATGGCACAGTTGTACGCTCTAAGGACGTTACCTCCCCTGATGAACCCGGGCCTGTATTCATCGGTAAGTAAACTTTTGACTTTAAATTTGTTGGAAATATTTTAAATAGATTCCCAATGTGTGATGTGAGCTATTGGAGTTTGTTTTTTGTTATAGCTCTACGTTCTCGTAATATACGCTTTGAATACCCTGACAGCTGACTCACCCTGTATACAACTTACAAATAAGCTTTATTGTGTACTATCTACTGGTATGATAGACCCTCAAGATAATTATTTGCAAGATTGAAAGCTGTTTAATAATTCAGAAATTTTGTTTAAAACATTAGACACATGTTATAATATATTAATTGTTTCAAAAATTAGACACAATCATGTTATGATTAAAATATTGTCATTATCATGGATCCCACCTGTGATGGTACACCAGTGGGTTAACTCTGCATGCCAGGTCTCTACTTAAGGACTTCTTCATTTGTTTGGTCTTCTATCATCAAGGAAAGGTTCCACCATTTAAGAGCTTGTTTAACACTTTTACTGCTAAAAGAATATTGAAACTCATTTAGGCATGCTAAAAAATTTTATACTGTATTGCATCAAAGTCTGAAGGTCTCTGATCGAAGATGACAGCACTTGTAGTGAGTTCGACGCATCTCCGATTGGACGTTGCCAGTGAATGAATGTGTTAACTTCTTATGTTCTATGTTGATGTACATTTTAATTTTTATATATTAAAATTTGAATCAATAAAAATTGAGTGAATCTTGAGTGATTAAAAATCTCAAGCTATGTTAAAATTTATATATTTCCAGTGTACTCTGAAACTACCTACACGTTTTTGTGGTCAAAGATATTTTTATTTCAGTTTTGGAGTGCCCTACTGAAGAATTCTTGGATAGTTTAGAAGAGGAGGAAATGTTCAAGCAACATCAAGCCAGTTGTACTGACTTAAACAATACAGCCTATCTCGTTGTTCATTTCACTCCTCCTCATATCATGGCCAATCCAAGGTAATTTATTTAAAACTATTATTACTCTTCACTTATAGTAATCCAAAATTAAATAAATACCTGTATATGGTACCAATTTGAGGTTGATATTTAATTGGAATCAAGAGTATGTCATTAATTGTAAATTTATAATAGTACTGTAATTGGAATTGAGTGGAAAAAAAAACTGTTGGAACAAACATCAGTTGTTTCCCAAACTTCTGGTAGTTCAGAATTTGAATTCTCTTAAAGAGTCTGTTATTTAGTGGTGATGTAATGAGAAAAGCTAAATTGATGTGAATTATGAGGTCCATAAGGTAGGGATTATGAACTGTGTAGTTAACTGATTCTATTATTATCAATCATTAATATTGAGACTTAACTATCACTCTCGTTTCAAATTCCTTCAGTCAATTCAAAATCATAGACTTTTGATGTGGCTCTTGACAAACTTTGTTAAATTGTTTCTCTACAAACTATAGATTAACTTGATCCAGCAAATTTGTCTAGAAGACTTGAGGTGAATGTGGTTGTTGCAAATATTGTCTCAATATTTTCTCATGCGAATAGTTACATGCTCTGGTAATAACTCTAATGTAGTAGATTTTTACATCACAATGTGTTTTTATATACCATGCTCCTTCTTTCTTCAAATCAAGACAGATATGAAGACTTGGAAGAGGGGACTTCTTTAAGATTTTGCTACATTGAAATTAAATCAATGATTACATTTCAATATAAATTAAAATCAGAGAAAGTGTAATTAGAAAAAAAGAGCATGTGAGATTGCTTACACAAATAGATTTCTTGTATATACATACACATACACATAAACATATGCATGCACGCACATGCACGCTCTGCTGTACATTGATTGATTCTTAGTGGACAATTAATTCTTTAGATGCACAAGGTGGTGAGTGAAGGAATTTATTTGTTTCAGTTATTAGTTCGGTCTGCAATAATTAAATAGTAGTTGCACTTTGGACCGGTAGCCTGGTAAATGTGGTCATTGTAGTTATTTAATTCACTGTGTTTGTATGAGCTACAACCTAAAAATAAAAAAAATCATATTCCTACCCATCCATAGTGCTCCTTTTTATACTTGATTTTATACGTCTTACACTTCTTATTAAGATTTTCTTTCACAAGATGAAAATTTCTTGCATATTTATTTTGTAAGTGCTTGTATAGTGAACTACTGTTGTGCCTGATAGTGTTGGTCTGCTCAGGTACCAAGGTTGGATGTCCAAATTCTCGCCCAGTACTCACCACCTGGTGCTCAATTCCAGTAATCATTGTATGGGCAGTGTAGCAGTACACAGGATACAGCACAAGCTACACTTGCTGGACCAGCAGATGTTCCCACTGCTGGGTGACCAAGGCATTCCTCTTGTTGCTGGGCATTGTTCCACCAAGGTCAGACTTTTAACTAGCAAAGTATGAAAAGAAAGATAGATTACATTTTTGCAACAGAAAAGTAAGGGTCATTCTTACATGATAAATATCTAAAAAAAATACTCCCTTTACCAGAACTTGTATTAGTAATTCGCTAGTGGGAAGATTGATTTTGGCAAGATTTAATGATTGAGTCTTGTTAACTGAAGTTGCATGTGTGTAATTATATTATGCAATATGTGGCTAGACAGAAATAGGACCCAGGATAAAACATTTAAATTTATTGTTAATTATATAGCTTATCCTTTTGAAGAGAACATACAAATTTTGTAAAAGTTTTTACTACAAATTTTTATAGTTGTACTAAAATGCTGCAACAAAAAAAAATTGAGTTTTAGAGAAAAATAAATCATTTACTTTCTTAATAGGTCGTGCTAAACTCAAACTATGGGATTTTGTCCAGTTTCTGTTGTTTCAGTTAATTTTAAAATTCAAATGGAACTTGCTACAAAGTGAATTCTTATTACTGTGCGAATTTACCCAAATTAGTTACAAAGAGTTCAAATCTGAAATATTGTAAAGATGAAATTAATCCTTTGTCAAAACAGGAAAACACAAGTATTCTACATAAACATTTCTTTCTTATAACAACCTTCCTTTTTACTGGATTAATTTAATAAATCTGCAATCTAGTCTTGCATAACTGTGGGACATTTTCTATAACAGGAAGCCCCTAAATTAGGTACAGGCAAGGAAAACTATTATTGCAAGAAATCTTTTACTCACTCACAATCACTTGTGAAAATTTTGACCCACACGGAACGGTCTGACAGATTCGCTCACTCTTACAACAGAAAAGTGGATGGAAATCAAGAGGTGCTGGTTTCAATATCCCCTCCCCCCAAATATTAACCCTTAGTGCGCCACCGCTCCCGCGCGCCGTCGTTCACTAGACCGCCAGACGTTTGAGCACCGCACGGATCCAATACCGCCACGGCAAAATCACCCGTTTTTGCATGGTCACATATTAAATTACATAACTTTCGTAAAATTTGAGCTAGCCTTTTAGTTTTGGTTTTGTTTTTGAGGGGAAGAGATGTACTTTCAGTTGATGTAATAAATTACAGTTTAATTTTTTTTTTACATTTGTTTAGTAGTGTGTATGCCTGTCGTAATTAAAAAAAAAATCTTAAGTTTGAGGTCCAAAAACACACTGAATAAGTAACTTGGGCTCAAATAACGTTTTTTTAACCTAAAAGTATGTATTGTTTTGAGCATATACTAAAAGTTACAAATATATTCCACAGAAATTGCATAAAATAATGTAAATTAAGTAAAATTCAAAACATTTCAAAAATTCCGCTGTAGGATGAAGATACACTTGTTACTATAGAAACAAGTAAATACAGTAGAACCTCGTTAATTCGACACTCGATAGTTCGAACAGTCCGTATCATTCGACACCAGCCGTGACCAACATAACGTGACAGCAGGGACAAGTGGGTGTCCTTGACGGGCCCGCCATTGTTTGCCGTGAACGCGCGCCACTGCCCTTTGTATAGCGCATCCTCCTCCCCCTCCCCCTCTGACTCACCCGCTATTCTTAGTCGTCAACTCAGTTTCGCTCGTGACGCTGCGGGAGTTAAGACGCGTTTTTGTTCCTTTCGTGATACGTTACTGTTTTAACGATCGTTAGACATACGTAGTTGGTGTTACTGAACTGCTTTGTAATTTGTTTGTTTTTTAAAATGTCAGATAAAAAACGTAAAAGGTGCTTTGTTACGATGGAAATGAAATTAGATGCTCTAAAAAGGATTGACAAAGGTGAAAGTGTACAGAAAGTGGCGAGTGATTTGAACGTTGGTCGGTCAACAGTGATTGGATGGAGGAAGTCTAGAAATGAAATTGAGTCTTGGTGTGTGAAAAGAGTGTGTTCAGAATCGTTAGACAAGAGGAGGAGTATGAAGAGGTCTGAGTATGAACAAGTAAGTGAAGCTCTTTTCCAGTGGTTTAGGATTCAGAGGGAGAAAGGGACACCGATCTCAGGACCGATTTTACAGGAAAAGGCCTTGAAATTTAATCAAAACTTTAAAGAAGAGGGAGAGCCTGAATTCACAGCAAGCTCTGGATGGCTGGACAGATGGAAAGAGAGGTATGGTATTAAACAATTGAGCATTTGTGGAGAAAAACTGTCAGCAAATCTCGATAGTTCACATGATTTTAAAATGAAATTTCAAGCTTTGATTGAAGAATTAGGCCTTAGTGGAGAGCAAATCTATAACTGTGATGAAACTGGTCTGAATTTTAGAATGCTCCCAACAAAAAGTTTGGCTCTCAAACAAGAGAAAGCTGCAGCAGGATATAAAAAAAGTAAGGACAGAGTTACTGTGTTGGCTTGCAGTAACGCAACAGGAACTCATAAATTAAAATTGGCTCTGATAGGAAAGGCCAGGAAACCTAGAGCCTTCAAAAATATTAAAATGAATGGTGACTCATTTTGACCTCCCCGTTTTTTACAGACACCAATCAAATGCTTGGATGTCAGAGAGCAATTTTTAACGTGAATGGTTTCACAAACAGTTTTGTGCCCGAAATTAAGAAGCATCTAAAGTCCCAGAACCTTCCAATGAAAGCACTCTTGATCCTCGACAACGCAACAACGCACACCCGGCTGTAGATGTCATTCAAGACGGAGAAATTAAAGCTATGTTCTTGCCCCCTAACGTAACCTCCCTTTGCCAGCCTGTGGACCAAGGAGTTTTTGGTAACGCTTAAGAAGTTGTATAGGAAGAAACTCCTTTCATGTCCTCATTCAAGCCCTAGATGAAGGAGTCCGAATTAGTGGATAAGTTAAAAAAAATTGATATGCTGGATGTTGTTGGCTGGATTTCCCAGGCATGGGATGAACTCAATCCCCTAACGCTCGTGTGCGTTCTTGGAGGAAGCTCTTGGACCACCAGGGAAATGAGTTTCAACGAAGAAAATTAAAGATGACGAGCTAGCCACTTTAATGGAAAAAATCCCAGGTTGTGAAGAAGCTTCACCTACAGATGTTTTCGAGTGGATGGAACAAGATGAAGAAAGCGGACCAACTTCAGAGGAAGAAATAGTTGATGCTTTAAAATCAAGAGAGGATAGTGAAGAAGAGTCAGAAGACGACGAAGATACCACTCAAAAATCAAAACTGACACACAGCGAAGGTGTAAAAATTCTTCGAGGGAGCGATCCAGTATTTACAGGAACAAGGGACGACTGGAATGGACATTTTGTTTCTTCGACGATTACGTGACGAGGCGGCTCGGCGAAGAAACCAAAGTGAAAAACAATTAAAAATCACAAACTATTTTGCGTTGTAAAAAGTAAAACATGATGTAACCATGTTACAAGTTATAGTTGTCCCATATTAATTTATTTTTGTATATACATTTTGTTTTTTATCTAGCCTATATTATGAATTGAGTTTGTTTATTTTTACATTTATTCATTTAATCATTAACTATTTTAAGAGGAAGAAGTACAGCACTGTAAAACAATGTAAGTTGATACATTTTGTTTCATCAGTTTAATATTTGTTTAGTTGTACATTGTTAATTAAATTACAGTCCATCTTAACATAAACTCGCCTTTTTAATATTCCTTGTGTTAAAATCTATATACTCCCTATAGTTCGACATCTCTGATAGTTTCGACACCCCCGTTAGTCCACAAAGTGTCGAACTATCGAGGTTCTACTGTATCAATATTTTATAGTTGAAATGAAGCAGATCAATACAATTCAAAGTTGATATAAATATATTTTATATATATTATGTTTAAACTATAAGGACAAAGGCGTAAAGTTCACAGAGCCACTATAGTGGCCCGCGGCGCTCAAGGTACCGCATATGGCGAGCCACTATAGTGGCCCGCGGCGCTCAAGGTACCACATACGGCGAGCCACTATAGTGGCTCACGGCGGTCAAAGGGTTAATGATATAAATATTTCCGAGCTAAACCATTGGTCCGGCATATTTCTAATGAATTAGCCAGCTTTCCTGATCTAAACCAACTAAAACCCAATAATAGTTGGACAAAGAACCAAAAGGCTAAACTTGTCTTTGAAACTCATAATGTGACACATTGCTTCTTGGTTGACCAATTTGGGCTTTGCAGAACAGATACAAGCACATTTTCAAAATTATCTGGAGTAAGTACAGAACTAGGCCTACCAGGTGGTTTCACTTTTAATGCAGAAGCACAATTTCTGAAATTTTTCATCCACCTTTTCATAGTATTCCTACAAGGAACAGCTCCGTGGCGAAGAACACAGAATTTGTTACAAAATAACCATTGCGTAGCAGTCGCAGACTCATTATTTTGAAAGAAAGCTTCAATAACAAAAGCACAATGTTGAACTGTCCACTGCTCTATGATTACTGAAATGGCATCAGCTGTGTTTTGCATCAATGTAACAATCAAGACTCTAGGCATAATAACAACTGAGAAAAAGCTGTTTAAACAGTGTCAGGTTTTATTGGACTACTCATTATTAAGCTTATTAGAAAAATGTTCTTAAGAGAACCTGTTATCACCCATTCTTTATATTTAGCCAGTCATTTTACAACAGTAAAAATCATGTATTGAAATGTTTTGAATACCGTACTTTAAATTATGTACTTTTCATTACTGTTTTGTTTTAAGCCATTTACTGAAAATCAATTTCATACTTCTGTTACTGTGTGTTTATTGTATTGAACACAATTTCATAAGTTCTTTGCTTAGATCACCACTGATGTGTCATTAGCATATAAAATTACATTGTGTGTTAAATTTGATGATTAGTCATTATTATGTTCTATAATTAAAAGTTGATCTAAAATTGTACCTTAGAGAACTCTGATCTTAATTTTTTTCCACTCACAATTCGATGTAAACCCATTTCTCATTACAATAGTTCTTTTTTATGATATTTGAGATCTATCCAAGGTTCAGTCCATTCCAAGGCAATGTTTGAAAAATTATAATATTTTAGCTTGTTTAGTAAAGTATCATCCAAAATACAGTAAAATGTCACAAAAAACTTCAACAGTTCTGCAGCCTATCTGAGGCTTCCTTCATTTACGTGTTTAACAAATTTAGAGACCAAAATCTAACTTTAGAATGTGATTATTTTATCAACACGATTTTGATTTTTACCCAGGCAATGGAAGTGAATGGAGTGGACGACATCAAAAAATTATTCTCCATCATTAAAGGCAACACCATCACCAATATTTCTCTTCGTCCTCAGAGGATTCTTGACAGGTAATATTTTATTATTTTATCTGGAAATATTAAGAGAATAATATATTAGTAACAATATTACTGTGCATTTTTATGGATGATTTGAAGCTTTAGCTTGGAGTAAGTTTACCCTATCACTTCAGCCTAGGCTCAGAGGATTTGCATTAGTATGTGACTGTACAAAATAAACATTAAATATCCTTGCAATGTACAGAACTTTTGACAGCGACTTAAACTTGTTTTCTGATGAGAAAATCTCAGGGTTTTCTGATCCTTGAATATGGGAAGTCACTGAATAAGAGACAATATACCCTGTCCTGTAAAGGGGGAGGAGTGAGACACTCTTGGTGAATTAATAAAACACAAGTTATAAAATAACAAATTGTTATCTGGGCCTTGGTATCAAGCTAATTGTAAGCCATTTAGGACCATAAAGTAATCAAGTTGTTGTAAAAATAAGGGTTTTGTTTGAGTTAATCATATTTTTTAAACAATTCTTATTTTTAAGTAATTTTTTGCTTTTGCTAAAAATGCATTTCACTAGACTTAATAGTTTTTCGTAGACTTTTTTAAACCAGAGGCTTTTCTTGTAATAAAGATTTTTTCTGATAAATCCAAAGGCCATGGGTACATTTTATTTAAATTGTAGAACTATTGTAAGTTAATTTACTTCAAGACTTTCAATAGAGCTGCCAACTAACACTTCTGATTGCTTTTGGAAGATTGTTCTTTTCTAAAAGGAAGTAAGACACCAAACTGGCCTTTTATATTTCTATCAACAGCAGTTGCCACCTTGTGTTAACAACCTCGCAGTTCCTTGTAGCTTTACTCTTGATCAACATATTGAAAAAGTCTTTCCAAGAATCTTGTCTAACAGCAGATGCAGTAAAATGTGGATCTATTTTCAGAACTGCTGATTCAAAATCAACTTTTAGCATATCAATGGCATTACAGAAAGTTGAACACGGTATTAAAACAGCTTACTATCAACAAGTTTGGATTTTATCCTTCAACAAAGTCAACACTGTATGATTTTTATCCTGCTTGCATTAGTATTACCTGAAGGAAAAAGGTGAAACTCGGTTTAAACTTAAATTATGTTTTATTAACCAAGTCTTAACACAATAAACAGTGATATTAGAGGTGCTTCATTAAAGTCAAGTATTATGGTGTAAGTACCTTTTTCTTTAGTGAAATATTGCGCACAGTTGCATAAATTTACTATATTGTAATAAAAAAAGCTATTAAAACACATACAAGTACACAGTAGTACTTTTAAAATTCAGCACACGCAATAACAACCTCACTCGGCAAGAGCCTATCTTGTACTGAGTAACAATTGGTGAAATAGAAGATGACATGACAACACCTGCCACATGGTGGCACCAGTAGTGATGCAGTGCCAGTGCTACCTTTCTAAATAAAATGCTTATTTATTTGATGTGTGCTCTCTACAGTAGACTAAATATTGTTATTAATGTATTTATTGCAAGATAATAGAATACTTTTCTTAAAAACACTTTATTTATCTTTGTATTTTTGATCCCTAGTTCCTCCAAGCTGGTGCTAGAGCCTGAGGTGTACCGACAGGAAACCCTGGCTGTTGAAGGGTTCCCGGAGGCTCTGAGAAGTCTCAAGGAGCAACTAACATCGATAGAAGACAACCAGAGAGAGTTCCCTCAGGTTGTGTTCTTGGGCACAGGATCTTGTATACCCAATAAGACTCGAAATACAAGTGGCATTCTCATACATCTCAGGTAAGAATTCCACTTGTGTTGATCCCTACTTTCACTAGTACTCTAGAGTTGTACTACTTTCACTAGTAGTGTTGGCCAACAGGAGGCTCTAGCAGTTGAATTGGTTGGATTCCTAAATCCATACTTAATATTTTGTATTTACTTTATTTTAGCCTGTACTAGTTTTTATTGTTTTATATACAGGGTGTTTCACAAGAGAACTATAGAGAACTAACTATTACAGAACTATATCTAGTAGCTGTAATGTAAAACAGGTTCTTCTTTTACAAAAAAAGGCCATTAGAGTTATGACTAGGACTTCCTTCAATGCACACTGCAGACCACTTTTTGTATCAGAGGGAATTTTAACTGTCTTTAATGTATATATCTATGTATGTCTTTGTAAAATTAAGGAAAGGGTAGACCAATGTGAATTAATAGTTAGGAGTGACAACCATCAGAAACAGAAACAGAAACAGAAATCTTTATTTGCTATCATCAAGATAGAAACAGGCGTCATGTAGGCTACATTATATATAGAAAAGAGTCTATTTGCTTGCCAATTGCCATGGTCACTCTCTCCAAGTTAAAAATTCATTGACACTGTAGAAGGGTCTATCTGCCAGCCAAGATTTTAATTTCCTCCTAAAAACTTCCAGCTCCAAGACCTTCAAGGATGCGGGTAAGGCATTGTAAAATTTGCACCTGCGTAAGAAGGTTTTGATTCAAAGAGCTTCAAGCGATGGACCGGCAGGTTGAAGTCAGTTCCATGTCTGGTGCAGTGTGTGTGAACATCCTGATGTCGCTTATTTATTCCCAGGAGACAAGCTAGTGTTGTAGACTGGAAGATATATATATATATTTACAACGGTTAATAACTTCAGATGTTTAAAGACTGGCCGGCAACTATCTTGTATTTTCATTCCTTTTATGGTTCGGATGGCTCTCTTCTGTAAAATTAGAACTCATTGTAAGTTATGTGCAGAGGTTCCACCCCATACCGAAACTCCATAGTATATGAGGCTCTCAAAAAGGGCATGGTAGGCTGTTAAAGCTGCCTCCTCTGTGCTGACAGATAATGTTCTTTTAATGGCGAAGACAGCTGTAGACAGCCTTTGACAGAGAACATCTATGTGCTCATTCCACTTAAGATCTCCATCCAAGTGTAATCCGAGATGTTTAATTGAAGTGACAGCATTGATGTCAGGAAGGTTTGAGACTTCATCCCTCTTGGTGCCAAAGGTAACCTGCTTGGTCTTGGAAGCATTGAACACAAGATCATGCCTTGTACAGTGGTCCACCACCAAATTCAGGCCAATGTACGCGTTTATTTTGAGGCTTTCAACAGACTTCTGAGAAGTGAGTAGGACAGTGTCGTCCGCGTACATGATGGCCCTACAATAAGGCTCCGTCACTGCAGGCAGGTCATTCGTGGACAGCACAAACAAGAGTGGGTCCAAGACCGAGCCCTGAGGAACCCCCCTCACCATGGGCCGAGAGTCTGATCTGGATGTGGATCTGATGCCTTTGATGGATTGAGCTATTTCAACCACTTGGTTTCTGTTAGAAAGATAAGATCGAAACCAACACAGTGCCGTATCTCAGATACCAAGATGGTGTAATTTTGTCACAATCATGTCATGGCTTAAACAATCAAAGGCCTTGCTCATGTCAAAAAAAATGCCCACAACACTATCTCCATTTTCTATGCCATCCACAATAAATTCAAACAAATCCACCAAGGCTGTGAGAGTGGACCTACCCTTTACAAAACCATGTTGTCTATCAGTGAGAAGATTGTTGATATTTAGGTGTTCAAGGATTCTAGATAGAAGAATCTTCTCGAGGATCTTAGTGATAGTGGGGATTAATGAGATGGGCCTGTAATTCCCTATTTCATCTTTACTGCCTTTTTTGAGAAGAGGAAAAACTTTGGCGGTTTTTAGTTTTTGTGGAAACACACCCTGGGCCAATGACAGCTGGATGACATGAAGCAAGGGTGGTAGAAGTTCATGTTTGGCTGCTTTCAGTATTTTAGCTGAGATTCCATCCACTCCCGTTGAAGATTTAGGCTTCAATGAATCTATTGTAATTGCAAGCTCTTCAATTGATACGGGTTTCAGGATATGTATAGTTTGTTCCACAGGGATTGCGTGAGTAGTTTCAGCTTGGTTATAAGAAGGGCTGCTATTATTTACTCTAATTGTTTCATCTGCTATTGTTGTAAAGTATCTGTTGAAGTGATTAGCTACGTCTGTAGCATTATCTACCACTCTTCCATTTACTTCAAGGTTTATAGCATTTACAGAAGACTCTTTGGACGATTTCCTCTCACCATTGATTATTTGCCAAACAGCTTTGCTTTTATTCATAGATCGGCTAATGACAGATGCGCTATTTTCTTTTCTTAGAGACCTAAGTTTTAAGTTGTAGGCTTTTTTTAGTCGAACAGCAGTCTGTTTATCATTGTCTGAGTTATTCAGGATGTACTTCCTTTGAGCCTCCAAAAATTTCTCTTTCAATAGCTTTGCTTCTTCGTCGTAGCATGCAGATATTTTGTAGTTGCGGTTTTGTCTAGACTTCTTCAGGGGGCAGTATATATCTAGATTAAAAGTTAGAGTGTGAATCAGAGACTCATATGCGCCATCTGCATTGTCTGAACCAAAAACTCCAATCCAGTTCTCAGCTGCAAGATTTTGTTTTAGGTTATGCAAATTTTCTGCATTGAGGTGACGACGAAGAGAAGATTCTGTTATTCGTTGTCTTGCTGGGAAAGTGAGGTGACAAAGCTGACACGTGTGGTCTGAGATCACTGTATGCATTATATCAACGTTAATAAGATTTGTACTGACGTTTGTACATACAGCATCAATAGATGTTTGTGAAGATGTATCAGCACAACACGAGAAATAACTGGAAACTGGAACAGCCTTTTTCTAGATTAAGTGTGTCACAAAACTGGTTTGATTGTATCAGCATAAAAATGTTCAATATGCTGCCTCATTGGGTACACCAGTTAAACTTAAATAAATTCAAAATGGTTTTGTATAGACTTTTGGTCAATAAGCCTTTTTATAGTCTTAAAGAGTATCTTGAGTTGCCCTTGACTGACCTTAACCTTGCCTTTTTAAGCTATAGACTGTGATTCAAGTTTTAGGTTTTAAGGAAATGTCAGCACTTTTGATGAAATGTTATTGTTAAATGTATTTTGTTAAATGTAATGTAGAGATAGGCTAGATTTTAAACTTGACTTGGTCTATTACTTGTAAAAGTTAAATGACTTAATAAATTCTTGATTCTTGAAGAGGTTGGCACAACTTCCGGATGTGGTAGTAGACACAAAACGAGCAAAAAATTTAATGTAGTCATAAGTTCTATCTTGTTTTGTTTAGTATCTGTTATGTCCATATGTGTTTTTAATTTTTAAAATCGTATCTCAGAA
The DNA here is from genome assembly GCF_021130785.1 of Homalodisca vitripennis. Taxonomy (NCBI): domain Eukaryota; kingdom Metazoa; phylum Arthropoda; class Insecta; order Hemiptera; family Cicadellidae; genus Homalodisca; species Homalodisca vitripennis. Next base: position 53,867,296 of record NC_060208.1, read on the forward strand.
CCCGTTGGAGCAAATAACATAAAAGTTGGCAGTTATGTTAGGCTAATTAAAGGAAAAATTAAATATACAGCTGTATAGTGGAATGATGTGAAGAGTTCTCAGAGGTAGTAGGTGGAGAGCTGCAGAGTCAGATAATCCATCCACTTCTCCCATTGTACAAGATCACTTAGTGTAGAATCTGGTCTTTTCAGCTGTGTAGAGGAATCATGGGAGGAGTTATCTGAGTCAATAGCTGGATAGTTGTCTACCTTAAATACTGGTGTTTTCTAAACTGCTCTAACAATTTTGTTTACATTTCAATAGTTAGCCTATTAGAAATTGTATCATTACTTTTAGTTTTCAAAGTGAATTGATTCTCAAAATCCATGAGAAAATAAATTAAAACATTTGCTTCATTGAATGCACCAACATTTGAATTTTTTTTATTTTGGTTTTTTTGTTGTTGCACTTTAGTATTCTAACTGATGTATTGTCTGTTGTAGTGACACCATCTCCATGATAGTGGATTGTGGTGAGGCAACGTACGGTCAGCTAGTGCGGCTATATGGCCAAGCCCGTGCAGATGACGTTTTACGCAACTTGCGTGCTATCTACGTCTCGCATCTGCACGCTGACCACCACATAGGGTTGGTAGGACTGCTGAAGGCACGGATGCGTCTGGGTGGGTTGGCGGTCTTGTACCTGCTAGCCCCTCGACAGATACGACCTTGGCTGCACACTTACCACCGTCACTTTGAGCCCATTCTTCCCTCCTTGCAACTGATACCCAATGGTGAACTGGTAAGGCTTCCACATGGTTGTCTACAGTCAAAATTACACAGTTTAAAAATTCACTAACTCATCTGAAAAATTAACATTTACCAATAATTACAGTGAGCACAACTGGTTTTAAATCATTTGAACAAAACCTGCTTGACAAAAATCTGAGTATAAATACATATTTATATGTGTTTAAAATCACATTTTCTATTTCATCATAAATAAAAAATATAGTTTTGGTTTTACTTTTATAATTTCAAATACAATAAAAATTAGTTTTTTATGAAAATATTCACATCTTAAACAGAAGAAATAACCCTGAAACACTTATCTTCATTAAATTTTGTCATAAATCATAGAATTAATGTCAATCCGAATCCTCAAAAACATTTCGTTTACCCACAATAATAAATATGCAGCTATATGAGGGGTGGTTAGAAAGAAACCGGGTTAGTATTGTTGTACCCGTAGAACGAATGTAATAAGGCTGAACATCGTATGGCTGGTCACATGATTCACCCCTCCACCTGCTGCTCGAGTGATGTCTGGCTTCTGTACTTATTTTGCCTGTAGCACCAACTATAATCAATTAATGTATTACCTCTGTGTCGGAAAAAACATTGAGTGTCCAACAAAAAAGGGAGTGAACATAAAATTTCTTTTCAAACTTGGAAAATCTGCTAGTGAAAAAAACATTTAGAATGTTATAACATGTGTACAATGATGATTATTTTATCATAAACACAAGTGCTTGAGTGGTTTAAGCTATTTGAAGATGGCTGCGAAGACATGACAAGTAATGACATATGTACTGGCCAACCATCACCAGCAAAAAGTGATGCTAACATTGATAAAATCAATAACCTTGTTTGACAATATCACCGATTAACTATCAGAATAATGTATGACAATAGGAATTGACAAAGAAAGTGTTAGTCAGATTCTTCATAAAAGTTTCAACATGAAGAAAATGTGTTCAAAAATGGTTCCAAAGTGTCTCACACCTATACAGAAGGAATCCCGAAAAATAATAGGTTCTGATATCTTACAAAACATAGAAAATGATCCTACCTTCTTTCGATTTTGACTTTGACTTTGTAGTTGTCATGCATGGTTCTTAACTAATCCCGAAATAAAATAACTACAACGATTAGCTAAAATACTATTGATGAAGCCTTAACCTGGTTTGAAACTAATGGATTCCTTTTGAATGAAGATAAAACTAAAAAAACTGTTATTCAGTCTTAGACCTTGTGGCATTAATTCTTTACAGGGATAAGTGGACAATGTTAAATTTCTTGGAATTCATCTGGATAATGCACTTTCTTCAGGAGTTCATGTAGATTACATTACTTCCAGGCTATCCAGAGTCATTTTTCTTATAAGATGATTAACTCAATGTATTGACCAAAATTAAAATAAAGTCGCATATTTTGCTTATTTCCAGCCTGTCTTTAGATATTGTATAATTGTTTTATGGTAATTGCAGTAGGATAGGAGAAATCCTGATTTTGCAAAAGAAAGTAGTTAGAATAAAGTCACAGGCACCTTCAATGAAACATTGTAAGTCCCTGTTTAAAAATTGCAAATACAAACTGTAACTAATATTTACATATATGATTTGGTGGTATATGTATTAAGAAATATTTATCTTATCAAAAATAAATCACATGAATATAACACCAGGAAAAAATATGATGCTTTAATTGATTTTTATAGACTTGGTAGCCCGGGATGTTAAATTTGCAGTGACTAAAGCGTCATGGAGGCCTATAGGATTGTGAAGATTAAGTCTTAAAACGAAAAAGTTTATGTTAAGTGTTTTATTTCAGTGTGAAGGACAAATTTTCAAAAATATAAAAAAAAACATTCAAATGGAAATACTTGAGCACGTCAGACATTCATAATGTATATGCGCTATGTCTTTCTGATAACTGAGCGGTATTAATCTGATGAGTAATTAGTGTACGGTGGACATAAAATGGGATAGAAAAAAGAAAAAAAAAAAGTTATTTGAGCGTGTCAGATATTCAGAGGGAATGTTAAGTAAACTCAAAAAAGTACCCTATTTAAATGACTGACGATTTGGACGTGATCGAAAGTCATGACAGATTTATGAAAATGTAAAAAAAATGCGGTCTTGAAGTACTTGAGCGCGTCAGATATTTATACAGGCGGTTCAGTTCGATGTCCTGATCGTTCTAAATGATAATCTGACAGTAATGTGGAGGAATATTGTTCATCTGACCATTTGAAAAAAAAATTTTTCGTTTTTTTTTCACATGTTTCTTTTCCACAAAATACACATTTCACACTTATATCACTCATTATTGTAATGTATATAAAACTTATTGCATTAAGCAGTCAAAGAAATAAATAAAAACGTTGTACTTCTACAAAAACACGTTGTTATTGTGGTCAGCTGAGATGGCATTAGGGCGACAGATGGTAGTGTGTGGATGGTGCGAGAGAGTGAAAGACAAAGAAAGAGTGAGAAGGAAAGAGAGGCGCGGAGTGGGAAATATACAGTTCTCAGCGGCTGTACGCTCCACCCTTTATTTATGGTTTTAACTACCTCACCCCATGAAAATCGTCAGCTTATATTTTTTCCGTAATCCTTAAAAGATTTCCTTCAAAATAAAAAAAAGTTCAATCGCACTTGAGTATTTCGAGGTAACATATTTTTTTTACACCTTTGTGACTTGCCTATTTCCTTATACCACGCTTAAAACGTCAGATTATTGCAATCTACACTGTTATACATGTACTTAACTTACCTTGTATTTATCTGATACGCACAAGTTTTTCTGAGGATCGATTTTTTTTACTAGTCTGACGGTCTGCCCTCAACGCAGACCCCTATATTAAAGGTTCATATGTGCTAGGGGTACATTACAGGGTACGACATTTCTCCCCATATAATTTTCTGACACGCTCTAGTAACGTGAAAAATCTCCGCTTGGGCTCCCCTACTAAAAACTTTAAATAGTCATATTGTTATATCAGTTAAAATCTACAATAAAATCAACCTTAATAGCTAAATACCCTATAAATACCCTTAAAGCTAAATTTAACAACTGGCTTCTAGATATGCCGTTTTATTCACTGGTTGAGTTTTTCAATGTGTCTAACTAAGTTTTAAAATTGTGAACGCATTAACCTTTAGTTTATGTTATAATAGCATCTAGTATTTATGTGATGAACTAAAAGTGAGAATCATATATTGGAATTAATTACATTGATCAACCACAATCTTTATATAGATTTTCTTTAAGATAAGAAATGACGTCAAGTATGTTTATTTGAAACCATCAAAGCATGTTAAAATCTAGTTCAATATTATATTTTAAGTATGTTTATTTTAATTTTTAACTCTTGTATAGTCTTAAGAACTTTTTTGACTTAATCTTAACTGTCTGTATTATTAAAATTTTTATTACTTCTTATCAGTGGCGTAGCGAAGGGGGGGTCCAGGGGGTCCGGACCCCCCCCGAAATTTTAAGACATATTAAAAAAATAAAGCATGGGGCAGGAAAAAAGGACAGTTATCATTACTCTAGTCTACAAACATTAAATTGATTGATTTCACTGATTGAAGTGACCGTTGTTAAAAATATTATTGTCCTTTCGTTTAGATCATAAAGTATCAAACGATACTTTTGGGCTCGGCCTTTCGAATAGTGTAGTGTAATCACGGCATTTCTATAGGGCGCGGTCACGTGACGTCGCAAAGTAACCTGAACCGTTAACACGGCGAACAGTTTAAATTAGCGACCACTTCGTTCGTGGGGACGTAAAGTGACTGCTTAGAAGTAAGTTACGACGTTCATTTTAGGTGTCATTAAAACTGTAAACGTGTATATAAATTATCGAAAAAAATCATTTTCGGTCGGATAATACACTTGAAAAACTCTACTGATTAGAACTTCAAACTAATTTGGACTTCAATGATTGAGGTAAACGTGGGGTATTCGATTGAGTTAGGACGACGATTTTTGTTATCATTAAACTGTACACCATAGGCCTACCTATATAAATTATCGAGAAAAAAAATCACTTTCCGGTCGGTAAATACGAAGAAAAGCTCTCTACAGATTCAAGTTTTGACGATTTTGGATTTCATTGGTTGAGTGGTTGAGGTAAAAGTGGTACTTAGGATTATTTTAGGACGGTGATTTTAGGTATTTAATTCAACGCCGACTAATACATATATAATTATCGAGAAAAAAAAAAACAATTAAATCACTTTAAATTAGCGACTTTTTTCCTATGGAGTCCCACAGGGATCTATACTTGGACCAGTCTTGTTCCTTGTGTACGTTCAGCAGGCTGAACTCATCGCTCCTGAGAGGGAAAATGGTCCAGTATGTTGACGCTGCATTAAAGCTCCAACAAAACATGAATTAGAAATCATTTTCTTTTTAGAACTGAATTCATGTAGGTATTCAGTTTTTTTTATTAAATCTGAGGACCAATAACTCCAAATCGAATGCACTAAATTTCTGTTTGCGGTAAAGAGAGATTGAGGATTGCGCTGCTGTGGATGGCGGACGGTGTCCTCATAAGAGGAAACTGATTCCACCTAGTTCCTCGGAATGTACCTTGATCGAAGTCTGACTTGAGACAATCATATTGAAAGTACCTGCTCAAAGGTTTCTTCAGGCATTTATGCTATACGGAACCTTTCAAAAATTTTGCTCCCGGGATGTACTAAAAATGGCCTACTTCGGCTTGTACACCCCCATCTAACGTACGAGTTTGAGGCTATGGGGCAGCTGTTCTAAATACAAATTTTGAGCGAGTATTTAGAAGTCAAAAGAAAGCTGTCCGCATCATTTCAAAATTGAAATCTCGAAATTCATGCAGAGATGCCTTTAGGGAGCTGGGATTTGCTAACTTTGCCCTGTCTCTACATCCTTCGATGTCGCCCTGTACTGCCGATTTAAGTGCGAGTTTGGTCCGGGGCAGGGACGTCCATCCAATACAGGACAAGAGGCAGGGGACAACCTTTCGGTTACATCCGCACAGAACACCCGCATTCAAACGTTTGCCATTCGAGGTTGGTGTTAAGTTGATCAACAAACTCCCTGATGAAATCAAAAATTTGAATGAACCAACAAAATTTAAAGCTCGATTGAGACACTTTTTGGTGTCGAGGGTGTTTTATTCGGTGGAAGAGTTTTATGATGAGCCGCTGGGATGAAAATTTAAAGTAATTCGATCATCCTCTATTTCTGGTGGTAAATTTTAGAAGAGTTTTAAACGTATGGCTGTAAGTATGTATGAGTCTTAGGAATGAGTGTGGACTGTGTATGAACGGGTATGAATGGGGGCAATTTAAAATAGATATACATATTTCTAAAATAATTTAATTTGACGATTGTATGCAATTTTTTATAATTGTTGACACAATAAAAAGTATTATTAATTACCTCCGGTCGGAATATACCTAGGAAAAGCTCTACTGATTCAGATTTTGACGATTTTGGATTTCACTGGTTGAGTAGTTGAGATAAAAGTGGTACTTAGAATTATGTTAAAACATTGATTTTAGGTATCAATTGAACGCCGACTAATACCTATATAATTATCAAAGAAAAATTTTAAAAATCGCTAATACACCCGGAAAAACTCTACTGATAAGAAGTTCCGACTACTTTGGATTTCACTGACAGGTATTATTTCATTTTCCTTAGTATATTCCCGAATCGGAAGTGATTATTTTTTTTCTCGATAATTATATATTTATTAAGTTAGCGTTGAATTAATCTCTAAAATCAATGTCCTAGACATAATTATAAGTACTACTTTTACCTCAACCACTCAACCAGTGAAATCCAAAATCGTCAAAACGAATCAGTAGAGAGCTTTTTTCTTCGGTATTTACCGACCGGAAGTGATTTTTTCTCGACAATTATATAGGTAGTCGAGTACAGTTTAATGATAACAATAAACTCGTCGTCCTAACTCAATCAAAATACCACGTTTACCTCAATAACGAAGTCCGAAGTAGTTGAAGTTCTAATCATTAGAGGTTTTCAGGTGTATTTTATTATTCCGACCGAAAGTGATTTTTTCCGATAATTATATGCTCGTCTACAGTGTAATGATACAAAAAAATTGTCATTATAAATCATTCATAAATACCTCAATCAATGAAATCCAAAGTCAAAGTGCCCGAACTTCTAATCAGTAGAGTTTTTTTCCGGTGCATTTTCCGACCGTTAGTTTGATCTGTACCCGAGCAACGCTCGAAAATCGCCCTTCTTTTCTAAAGGGTTTTCGGCCGTCAGTGGCCAATATCCCCCGAAGGGGTATTTCATTTTCTTCACAAAATATATTTGAGTCAATTATACGCTTAAGTGAAGGTCTGTTTTGTTCTTTTTTCTTTCTTATCCAGTGAATCCAACATCACTTTGGTTGCCTTCTACTCGGCCCAGAATCGAACTTCGTAAAGTTTCTGTAGCTATACAAGAAAATTTGTGGTACTAGAGTTGCTGTGAGAGTTTAATTTTCCTATTACATCTTTCCACTTTCTATAAGACGTAGTTACTAAAGCTCCATATTTTTGGTATTTACCTTTTACCAGTGAATTCATTGGCAAATAACACACAAAACATCCCCCGGATCCCCCGGTTTCGGACCCCCCCCGAACGAAATTTCTGGCTACGCTACTGCTTCTTATTTAGAATGTGTTTATGGCTAACAAAAAAAAAAAAAACTCTTTTAGATATTTAAAACAACTATGATAAAAAGTTCTTACTCTATTCATATGTAATATGCAAAAGTTTGTACTCGTTTATGGTAGATTTTATGCCATTTCATATGAAGTGATTACTAGTTAATAGGTTAAAAAGAAAGTGTCTGGAATAATGAAAATATCTTATGTGCTGAATGTTAGTGATATCTCTCTCCTGATGTAGCTATACAACGACTGCACATTAGAAGACGCTACCATGAGTCAGCTACTGGAGTCCGTGGGTTTGACACAAGTCCAGACATGTTATGTCAAGCATTGCCCTAACGCGTTTGGCATTGCCCTAACACATCCTGATGGTTGGAAGATCACATACTCCGGGGACACAATGCCTAGTGATGACCTCATCAAGCTGGGTGAGTTTGTTTTTATCTGCTTTTCAACTCACAGGAAACTTGCTGATCACAGTAATCTTGATTTTACAACACAATAGGACGATAGATTAATTGTTAACACTGGACATGGCTATACAGTCAATTTGTGATGCAATAGTGACATTTTAAAAAGGTACTAATCTATTTTTAATGAAAACATTTTGTGAATGATGAGTTTACCTCCAGCACTTTGTGATATAAATTCTTACCACTACTATATTTCTGCTTTCTTTAACAAACTAGTGCCTATTAAAAGTTAAAGATTCATCATCTTATATTATAATTTAAAATTGTCTAAAACTATGTTATGTATTGAACTAGAAAATTATAAACTTTGATGTTGGAATATTTTATCTCCTTTGATGAATTAGTTTTTGACAGTCGCATGCATTTATATTTTGCTAAAAATGAATAGTTTATACATAACAGTATGTTTTTTTAACTATTTTGTACCTCTTAAAAAGTTTTAGATTAGATATTTCCTCAGAAATGTTGTTTCTTTTGTAATTTTATTTTTATGAAAACAAAAATTTATGTGTGTTTGAATGGAAAAAGGTGTGTTGCATACTAGTCCAATAACACCATGGTTGTTTTTTCAGGTTTGTCTTCCAAAAAACTTATCTAAAAAAAGTAAAATTATTTTATAAAAGTTTATAAGTATACTAGCCTGTGGCTTTACATGCAATTTCCTGCCAAATAATAGGGACGTCATAGGCATATAAATTTTAACAAAATTAGGCAACACATAAATTAAACAAAACAAAACAAATTAAAATAAATAAATTAAATTAAATTTTAACAATTTTAGGCAAAGTTCATAATATAGATATAAAGTAATAGTGACTGAAAAATATTCCAATCTTCTGATCCATAACCGAATAGTTGGTCTTTAACTTTGGAGAGAAATTATGTGAGGCTCTGAATTCAGAGGGTATAAATAGCTTACCAATCAAATACTAAATTGAATCTCTTTACATTATACATATTTTTAATTGAACAACTCCACAATTTGAGATTATATTTTAAACCAATGTGGAGGAATCTTAAATTCCGTAGGTTTTGTTAGTGAAATCATTTATGATCTAATAGAATGGTGTCCTATGATATTTTAAGTAGGCATAAATTCTATGCTATGTGAAATAGAAGTAGGCATATATCAGATACAGATTTTATTTCAATACAGTTCAATTAAAAAACAGTTTACTAATAACAAACTAAGTCTAAATACGTTCTTTCAATTTCAACCAAGTGAAAATACATATGTGGTTGATGGACACAAAGCTTACTTACTTTCTTGTTAGTTTTATATAACAGAGCAAAGTTTCACATACTCACATACTGACAATACCTATATAAACTACATGACAGAATTTTGAAACTGAATTAAACTAATGCAAAAATTACAACTGATTGATGTAGTGTTTTCAAGATTTGTTTACAAATTTAAGCCTTTAAACTTATTGTTTGGTAATTGTCATGCACTTCATTTTTTTTAAGTGCGAACATGATTCTTTTGATGTTCTTTTACAAAAATTATGAAACAACTATGCTCTGTTGATAGGTAAGGACAGTGATTTGCTGATTCATGAGGCTACAATGGAGGATGACTTGGAGGGCGAAGCAAGGCTGAAGATGCACTCTACTACAAGCCAAGCCGTACAGGTTGGGCGACAGATGGCTGCCCGCTTTACTCTCCTCACACACTTCAGCCAACGGTACGCTAAAGTGCCCATCTTCAGCGACAGCTTCACCGCCAATGTTGGGATTGCCTTTGACAACATGCAGGTGTGTCACTATACAATTTTGTTTTGTTTTACTTTTCTGTTGTCTTTCTGAAACTCATTGACAAATCAGTTCTTATTTCTACTGCTTTAAGCTGTCTCAATTAGTGTTTTGTGAGTCATAGTGAACAAGTTCTTCTAGTGCCTTCATCATGGACTACAAGACATTAGTGTGGAAAAATGCTTGTCCTTGGAGCTCCATTAGAAGTGCTAGATAGACATTCTTACTTAACATTTCTTTCATAAATTTTTATTTCTATTTTTATCAAATGAAAATCTGTAAACTCATTAACTCTCCATAGAAAAAGATTACATTTCATAATATTAGAGTGGAAAATGGTTTTTATCCTTTAGTTCCAAAACATGTGTTTAGATTGTCCTTAGTTAACATCCATTCCATGTCATTGTAATTTTAATAAAATGCATGGATCTGAACATCTAAAACAGTTGTGAGAAAACGGTTTTGGCTCTAGAGATCTATCCCTTCAATTTCAGGAGCACTTAGCATTTATCCATTACCAGTATTTGTCAATCTCTATTTTAGAACTGTAAGACTTTTGAACAGTTTTAGGAAATGCATTTGATTCTAATCATCTGCTCCCATGGTTTTAAAGGTAGTCAAGAACTCTTTAGTTAACTTATCTTATATAATATCTCTACTTGTTTCTACTTTGGTAATGAAAACACTGCTCACAATAGTTGTAAAACTGCTATACTTTACAATAAAAATATGTAAATCTCGGGAATAGTCACAATACCTGTATCATTTGATTCTTCTCTCCATTTTTCATGCTACGATTAATTTATAAACTAATTATTTGAAACCATTAATAAAATTGTGTTATGAGACTAAATATTAATAAATAAGACTGAATATTATGTAAAACAATAATTTCTTTATTATTTTTATTTCAAAGGAGTACTCCAGGCTACATTTATTGTATCAGGCTTTGCTGGCGTTATATGCAAAAGTTCAAGTCTGTTCACTTCATCCTCGAGACATCATGTGAACAGACAGTCATACAGAAAATACATTTTTACCATCCCCAGGCAGACAGAAAATAATTGTGCCAGCCTACTGAGTAATAGGTTTCAATGACACTCAGCCAAACCCCATGTAAGAACCATAATCAAACTTATTCACACAAAATTTCAAGTCAACAAATGCAATAATATTTCTCAAGATATCTTGCAGATAGTTAGGCTACATGTGTTATTATGTCATGTTAAAATGTTATATGATTGCACTAAGTTTTTCTTACAAATCTATTTGTTCTGTGATATTTTTATTGTCATCATAATTACCCATAAGACTGATGTAAAAAGTTTGCTAAGGTTCAGCCAAATCCCATGGAGTGACTTGCATTCCATATTATGTTGTCTGTATAAAAGTGAAGCTTGATACAAAATTTCAAGTCTATAGGTCAGTTTGTTCTCGAGATATCGTGCAGACAGATAGAAATTAAATATTTCCAGCCCCTTGAGTGATAGGCTTCATGAACTCTCAGTCAATCAGCTAAGCAATTAATAAAAATAAATTAAATGTAACTGCAATATTTGTTTAGGTGCGCCTGAGTGACCTGCCCAAGTTGCCTCTTATGTACTCTGCTCTGAAACTGATGTTTGCTGAACATTACGAGGAGATGGAGTTGAAAGCTATCAAACGCCAACTGCAGCAGGAGCGGGAACTGACCAGAGTCTCAACGTAACAAATAACCATTGTATAATATGTTAACAATACACTTAGCATTTTTGTACAGATTCTTGCCAAATGTTTCATTTTTGTTCCTAAAACCATCTCTGCTGCGCATGAAGGTGTTACATTTCGGAGATGTTCTAAGTAATTCAAAGAGTTGTTGGAAAAGGTTTGTATTACACAAGCCAAATTTTTAGGAAATCGCTGTTGATAATTTTTAAGCAGATTGTTTTAAAATTTTTATTTAGCTAAGTAGTTTGTGTGTTGAAACAACCAATAATATATAAAGAGGGCAATATATACTCCACAATCACATGGTGGATCGAGTTATTCCCCATCTGGATTTTAAGCCACTCATATGTAATTGGTTAAAAAGACTCACTCCTTTCGAGTAAGATTCTTACCACCCAATCTGGTTTGTTGGATTAGAAATCAGAAAATTGTGCCATCCTTCGAACAATTCTCAAGAGAGTCCAGTTAGCCTCGTGAGACCAATTGGGAAGGTTCGCAGGAGTGATTTATGGACCTGTGGTTGAGTGTCAGCCTGAGGAAGGTTCTACAATACAGGAAAGTTATGAGTAGAAGTGATCTTTTTAAACTCTGAGGAGTTCTTCCCTGCAACAGGTTTTGGGAGCAGCTATGTTGAGAGCCAATTAAGATGAGTTATGAGAGTGCCACACTGACAGATCTCATGACTCTATTCAATCTCTTTTGTATGGGCACTGTTTAGCCAGATGGGAACACAACATTCACCAGCTGAATAAACAAGAGACAAAACTGTAGTAGACAGAACTTACATTCCATGTCAAACCAGCGAGATGATGTAGTATTGGCCCTCGTGTTTATTGTTGCTGCTGATTTTTTAAGGTGGCTTTAACGATCTATGGCAACTCCCATATACTGATAGTGTTCGTTGTAATTTAATTTAACACCATAAAAAAGGATGTAGAGTTTATAACTAGCCAGTTTATTTTTCAGATTTAAACAGGCCACTTCTGTCTTTGTAGGGTTGAGACTTCTGCATAGTGTAAATCTTTATGTTGAATAGCTAAAGTAATCTTATTTGCCTGAGTACACTTTTTGAATTCAGAATCAGAAATGTCTACAGTATACATGTTGAACAGTAGAGGAGCTAATACTGAGCCCTGAGGAAGGTCATAATTTAATTGCCTTCCATTTCTTATGACCTAAGCAAACTTTAATTAGTTAAAGCTTATCATTGAATTTAGGAGCCACAGAAGGAAAGGACACAGGAGCTTTTTTCAAACTTATAAAAAAGGCTTTTCCTCCACACTGTGTCATACCAATGGTAAGATCTGTAAATGTTGCTGATGTTTTTATTTTCTTTTCAAATCCATCCTCTAGTGAGTAGTTGTAGTGAGTAGTGAGCTTGTACCTGGTCAGAACAATTACAACTAGGTCTGAAACCTGCTTCTATAGCAGCAGACAAACACTAAGTTTCCACACATTATTGTTTAAACTCTTGATGAAGTTTGTCATAACTAGGGCCTGTTGACCCTACTTTTAACTTAATATAAAAAAAATTTTAATTTAAGCGAATCTTCACCACAAAAATATAAAAATCATTTAAAACCTTACACCAGAATATGAAAATGTTATCATACAGGAAAATTGCAAGTTATTTTATAAGAGCTAAATTTAAAGATAATAATTTTATCTGAACATAATCTGAAATGAAAAGAAATAGAAAGACTACATTTAAATAACTATGTAATCAACACTTGTTACTGTCGAGATTCAACCACAAAGGGCGGTGTCGCTTTACTTTCAAACGTGTGTGAAAGTGGAGGCAGGTGGTCATCCTGGCAGTGACCCGGATTTTAGAAGATACAAAATTTAAATGTTGTGAAGTGAGGTACTCTGCTGAAAATTATAAATTTATACTAGTAGGGACATACCCAGCAGTAATGCTTTTGAATTTTTAGATAAATTAAACCTTTCAATAGACTTTATGTTACAAAAATGTAAAAATCTTACTATTGCAGGTGACATAAATATTAATGTATTTCCTCGCACAGGCCAGTGGCCCATGAGGATGGACAGAATAAGGCATATTAAGATAGAAAAACACTTTACCACGCATATTTTTTAAATTATATTTTCTTTTTTGTTTTAACATTATAATTGCATAACTGCATTAAAAAAGTATATAAAATTTTTTAAATTAAATATTTACAAAAATTAATAATTAAAACTTGATATTTTCCAATCAATAATATGAATAAGTTACAATTCCTATATCTTATTAGTGAGTAAAATACTTGTATATTACCCATATTTATATGTTTAGAAATATTATTTGTCAGTATAACTCAAATATATTTCCTTGAAATGGCTGTGGTGAACGTGTAGTGTAGCATCCTTGGACTGGCGGGAGTCACGACACCAAGACGAGCGAGGCATAGGAAATGGCGCGATGTCCGATATTATTGTCACTAATTTCCTACATTAGAGTCTCTACATTATTTATATATAACTAAAAACACAACACATAAAACACAGCTGAAATAAACATAATGTAAATGTAAGGTTATTTCAGAATCACTGATCACGAGTTATTTGTTTTGTTTACTTTACAATGATCGCATTGGAAAAGGCGGGAAAACAAATAACACACAGGTTTATTGATACGTGCTGCTACCTACTAAACAGAAAGGCGTGCTAAGTGTACAGGGCTACATTGACAAGTGCTGCTACATAGTAGGTGACGTTGAAAGTAACGTGTGGCGACAGCGCAGCAGCCAGATGGAACACGGCGCCAGATGGTGGCTGGCGCATATATACGGATGCCGCTCGGCAAGGGTTAAAAGGGGATCGGCCTCTCCTTTATTAAAAAAAATCAATTCTAAAAAGCACCTGGGAGAAAAAATATTCTAAAAAGCCATGATGTGAATTACCTTGTAGATTTTCCTACAAGAGAGTGTACCAACTCCACATAAAGTTTAGAAAAATTTCTGACAACCATACTATCCAATCAATTAAAAATTGAATGCATTATTACAAATTTATCTGATCGTGATGGGACAGCTCCAAGAGTTACCAATCAATACCAGTTGTAGGAAAAAATAAAAATCTTAACACAAATAGCACGCACATTTAACTTTTACATTACAACTTTTATCAAATTTAAGAATTAAATATAACATTTGTAAAAACATTGAATAAAACTAAAAATCTTTTTTGAAAAGTTAATCTTGAATTCATATAGTATTGCTAAAACTACTTGGAAAATTTTAAACTTAGACAGAAATGGTTGTTTATATATATATAAACATAAAAATATCAAAATTACTTTGGATGGAAAAACTATCTCAGATCCTCTTAAGATAAGTGGTGCCTTAAATGACTATATTGTCAACATAGTTCAGAATAAGTTATGTAAGACTCATTTCTTCATCAGACCTACCAAAACCTTGCAGGTGCTCAAATCCCATTGTAGATAATGCAAAGCTCCACCCACCCACTGAAGTGTCTATTGAACACCGAATTTCTTATGAAGAAATGCAATCTACCGCATTTCTTATTCCTTCCATCTTATTCTCTCTAATAGTTGTCTTGTAAAATAAACCATACACTTTAATCTCCTTCAAGAGTAATATTCCAATCAGATCTGGAGAACATGTGGAATAACTAACCGTTGCACATGTCCTATCTATTTATCAGGAAACTGTTCATTAAGTGTTCATTACGGGGTACTGTACCGTTATTAAGTGTGTGTCAGAATCCAGTATCAAAACTGTTGCACAAATAAGACCTTAAAGATATATTTCCTAGATATCATTTGCTTGTTTGGAACTGAGTCAACTGTTTCAAAATTAGTAAACTAGGTTATTTTATAACCATGACAGATCCTGAATTATTGTCATTGTTTCCCAGAAGAAAAATGCACACCTTATCTGATGACATACTCAAGTCTGGTTAGGTATTAGTAGTTAGGTTAACTAACTTAAACATTAAATTTGCCTTATCTTTAAGGCAAATTGCCTGGTATCTTCATGGGCAGACATTTAAATAGGGCAAGTGGACTGTGTGATAAATGAGTTTGAGGGCTTTCAACCATTTTGTGAGTCTTATAAGGCATTTTATAAAGTGTTTTTTTATTCACTGTCTAGATATGATAGAAACAATTTTTTAATTTAAATCAAGTGAAATTTTTATTTTGCCTTTAGAATTATAAAACCACTAAAGATAAACAAAGTTTGATTAGAAAAACATTTGTTTGTACATTAATTGTTGATATAATGAAAACCATCCAGTTGTATTTCATTTTTCTCTATGACATTTAAAAAAATTATGATATGTAAATCATTTTTTAATGTAAAATATTTTTACTTACTGAACTTTTTTAGTTACTTTGTACTCAGCTATATTAACACATTGACTGCTAACAATTAAAATTAACACTTTAGGTCATGCTAAATTTTATTTTTACATTTTCACTTACCATAGTGATAGAGTAGTATAGTACAGGAAATAGAATTGGTTTAGAGTCATCCGTTCCCCCGGATGTGACGTCATCAAGTTATGGGACGCGGGTCACCCATTAGCACTGCCGAAGATTCCACCAATAGGGTTGCCGGCAGCCCACGCACATTGCTGAATGTTTTAGTTGTGTACCATAAATCTTTTGGTTTTCACAAAAGCACTTTTGTTAGAAAATAAATAAAATTGTCACAAAAATGTATTTACACATATTTACATTCCTCCTACTACCATACACTTTTTAGATGATTAGGAGTGGTACTTGTCAAAACAAGCCAACGGGCACAGGGATGGTTCTCCAGGGCACTGTGCGCGAAAATATGGAGTACGCTTTTCCCTTCATTCAGAACGGCAGACCCTGCACCGCTTCCTATTGTCTGTCCCCTCCATCATGGACATCACATGAAGTTCCCTGTCAGTGCTTCTTCGTGGGCGTTCTGGAGCAGGCTGTTTTTTGGTGGCAGAAGGGCCTCAATTACTGAGAGCCTGAAATCGTATAGTGTCATGGTTGTGAGGGGATTTGCAAATTTGTACAGTTTCTGGGCATTGATTACTGCCATTTGAACGATATGAACAAAGATTATTTTGTACCACCGAAGAGATTTTTGTTCACTTGGGTAGTATGAGAGCATCTGATCTGCCCGATCTACTCCCTTCATGTAAGTGTTGTACTTTACAATGGGAAGTGGCTTTTCTCTAGGGACTCCATGACGATTGTAGGTGATCACCATGTCATTCTGGAACTCGGTGGACAGGTATGTCACATCTCGCTTGTCCCTCCACTTTGCGACCATGACATTATCAGCATACCTGACAGTTGTTTCCCCTTTTTGACTTTTTCAGTCTTCACTTCTGCTGGGAGGTGTTTTCGATCAATTCGAAGAGTCCCACTGCAATAGGTCTTCTTTGCAAGTAGTTCATGGGCCAAGGGAAAGCTGTTGTAAAAATTGTCCATGTACGAGTGCCCATGATTCAATTTTCCTCTCATCAGGTGAAGTACAACTTTTGTTGCGTGACCTTTCCCGCCTAAATTGCTAAGGGATCCTGAGAAGACTACAAAACACAGGATAAGGCCACCTGGTTCACAAAGGGTATAGAGCTTGATGCCATATTTGTGGCGTTTTCCTTTTATATACTGCCGAAAGATGAGCCGGCCACGCCACAAAATCATTGCTTCGTCCAGAGACAACTCTTTTGATGGATAATAAATATCATCCATTTTTTTGTTAAAATTATCAACCAACAGTCGAACTTTAGAGAGTCGGTCTTCCTGGACTCCGGCAAATTCAGTGGGACCATGGGAAAAATGGATGCATCTCAATATCAATAAAAACCGATCACGGCTCATATGGTCTCGAAAGCAGGACAGATTGAACATTCTGTTTGTTTTCCAATAGTTGTTCAGCCTGTTCAATTTGAAGGTGCCAGTGTGGAGCAATAGACCAATAAATGATTTTAACTCATTGACAATTAAGTCTTTCCACCTATGAATATGCGATTGTGGTTCAGTTGTGGGCCCCAAAAATAAATCGAATGCGTATCTGTTAGTTTCGGTCACAATAGTTTGAAGCAGCTCATCATCAATCATGAGTAGAAACCAATCCAACGGATTTTTTTCACCTGGTGTTGGCACCAACATTTGATTTTGCTTTGTAAATGGTATATCCCAAGGTGCTTGAGCTTGATGTGTCCATGTGGGATTATATACTCGGATACCATCGTCATCCAAGTAACTTTCTGAGTCAGTGTCACTTGCCGGTACGTCACTGTCAGCGTCGCCATTAAGGTCACAATCATTGAATTCCCTTTCAATCTGTGAGTCACTTAGAGCAGCAGCCATTTTAGGATAAAGTATTTGCTACAACTAACACTTAACAGAACAGAAGCATAAATACACGTCACAGAACTAAAAAAACGAGTATGAAATCACAGAAGCTGGTGACAAACACACAATGGCAATAGCAGGAAACTAAGCACGCCAAATGAACAAAGGGATTGGTTCCACCACGCGCACAAGCAATAGTCTTTCCCCTACAGAGGCCGAGTTCACACTGAAATGATGTAAACATGGCAAGATGGTGGGACGCCGGTCACCCATATGCATGCGCTATGGAACTGCCATGGGACGCGCAGTGAACGTGTTAAATAACAATTGGAATTTCATACATTTATCAATAAGATAACAATAAAAACCTACTTTTTATAGATTTATTAACACTCTATAGATTACACAGCTAGGTAAATTCAATAATTTTTTACATGAGACTTTTTTTACGAGACTTTTAAAACAAGGTACTTACTACAAAGCTTCACCTTTTGAAAATTTCCCATAAACAATCCCTTTTTCTCAATTCTTTGGCAACAAAATAAGGGTACAGTTGAAACAAGAGTCTCTATCTTTACTTGTTATATCGCTACAGCCCAGGTGGTTTGCATTGTCACCCAGTTTGGTCCAAATTTCAAGATTCTAGGTCTGTGTAATGTTACTTTAAAATAAATATAAAAATTATTAATCACAACACACATTGTGTTTATAGCTTTTTGTTAATTCGCTTTCAAACTATAGGACTACATACGAGCCATGCTTTGTCCATCTAAATCAGTAATTCCAGTTAAACATCCACAGCAAAAAGATTGAAAATTGTATCAATCGTTGTTTAGCTTGCTATTAAGATGACATTGCAGGTAAAGTTAAAATATTCAAGATTTATATAACTACAACCAATCAAAAAAAGCTCACGTGTTGATAAGTTCCTGGAAATTTCATTTAATTAACATTCATAATATAGTCCATTTACTCATTTTTTTTTATTTATTTTGATTTTAGTTCACAGTGGAACAATTGAGTTTTTTACACATAACATAACTATGGAGGAAAGTGGGAAATAATTAAGAGGAAAATAAACTGGAGCTAAACTCAACATTCACATTGAATCAACCCTTCCCACCATAGCTACACTATGTGTAGACAATGTACAGGGTTGTATTTGGATGGCATCATTCATCAGTGAGAGGAGCTTCACCAAACCCTCAAGACCAAAATATTTCCACAGCTAAGGATGGTCCATTACAGACAAGACAATATAAATAATTTATTTTATATATTTTTTATTTATTGAAATGATAAAAAAAACTATACCATAAAGTACTCAGTTTTAATATTTTAGTTTTGGCATTTAACATAAAAATTCAGTTTCTAAATTGATTCTGATATAAATACAGAAACTAGGAACTACAAAAAATTAACAACAATAAAGCTCTCTAGATTTTATTAACACAATCATTGTACTCTACAAGTTCCGTAATAAAAGATACATCTTGTACACAAACACGGCAATAAAGAAATTATCACTCTTTAACTCTCCATCTGCCATCCGACCAGTTTCTGGTTGCACTTTTGAAGGTTTCATTTCAGTTCAACTCTAAATAAATTGGGGCTTATACAACTTCAAAATAAACATTATTGAATTTGATTTTATTTTGTACAAGCTCTTGTATATTTATAGTAAAGGAAACAAAATTATGTAAAAAAACATTTTAATAAAAATTTGAGTGAAATTTACATCAAGCTAGCAAGTGTCCATTATGTCATAAATTGTTTATTCAGTTTTCCTGATTTTCAGTTTGATTATGATTGTATTATGTATAACATGTATGTTTGTTTTATAAACACATAATACTGAGGGGAAAACTATTTGACTTTTTAGTTTTATATAGCTTAAAACACTTAAATATTTATGGTAAAAACAAATTTTCTAAAACAACTCCATTAATTTTTAACATAAGTTCTGTAGTTTCATTAAATTTTAAAACTCTGTTAAGTATATATTTTGTATAGATTAACCTTGTATTTATTCACAAGTTATATGTAAATTGTAGGTATGTCTTAGATGCAAATTTGTAATTTTCACATTAATTAATGACATTCTCATTTAATAGTAAACCACTAAAACATAATTATTGTAAATATTGCACCCTTGACAAGAAAATCATATTGTAATTACTGTATTAGATTTGGAGAATTCAATTGAATGTTTTAAAAATAGCTTGTAAATGGGGTGAAATAGGCCTGGCAGATGGAGGATTAAAAATAACACTACAAAATAATTTATTTTTCTTATATTCTATTGTTACAAATTATAAAAAAACCAAGTGCTCAGAACTACTTAAGTGTATAAACAAATGTAGTCTACACATTCCCGGGTGGTGCCTAATTTTTAGATAATAATTGTGCGTGGATTTTTTGCAGCAAAACGACAAATGCCACGCATTTCCCTTTGTAAAATGTTACTCGCTAGAATTATACACAATTTTATAAGGTCTAATTAAGTAAAAGATCAAAATGAAAGTTAGCATTTGATCTCCAAAGTGACCTTTGGCACCGATAACTGTCAAGGTTTTCTCTAACAAATTGATTACATTACTGATTATTATGTAATTAGTTTTTAGTGGGCACAAACATATTGGAGTGGCACACATTAATATACAATAGTAAAACAAAATTTTAAATTTTGTTTTAAGCAGAAATTTTGTACGACGGTAAAAGTTCTAGTGTAGCTGTTACTTTTTAGAAAATCACAAAATATACATTATTATGTGTACTAATGCCTCCTACATCCACATTATGCACAATGTAAAATAGTTTTTGAGTATGATTCTTTGTGCCTAAAATTCTGTAAATTTCACATAATATATCAGTTACTATGTAAAAATAATACAAACTATCAAGTTTTGGTTTGATCAAAGTAAGAGTAATGGACCTAATCATATATCCATGACACATGAACAAATGTTTTTAATATTTATAAATAAATTGTATGTAATATCCAAATTGAAAACTAACAATAATATGCCTAAAACACTTATCACTATGTATTTGTTTAATTGTTACAAATTTGTATAAAAATAAATTGATTAAAAAAACTAAAGGTTTGATTAATGTTGGGTTGGATTTTGTTGGACAACTTGTACATAAAAAACATAAAAAAGACTTTGCCAACAGTAAAACGACATAAAATTAACATGTAACAAGTCATTCTGCAAAATGCAAAATTTAAAATGTTGTCAATGAAACATAGTAATATACCAGAAATAACATTGCAAGAATGATTTTCACACATCAAAAATTGAGAGTAGAGAATGCATACTTGGTATATAGAGAAGACATTGTAATGCTATATAGTACACGTAGTGAGCTTTACAGAGACATCAAATACAGGCTGCCATCCAATGTTTTGATTAATAATAAAATCATTATTTTCAACCTGAATACTAAACAAAAAATTAAACACGATATAAATTTTAAAGTGCAGGTTGTGAAAATGTCAACGCAGCAAAAAGCACATGGCTAACTAAGAAAGGCCAAATTGAACTACAACCTCAAACTAAACTAAAAATCTACTCAAATTCATTTCAATGCAAAAGTGAATTGACAACACTGCTTCCCACATATCTCTGGACTCTGCAACCCAAAGACAACTAGAATTCTCTGTACTTGGAGAAAGATTTGTCTAATTATGTGTAAAATATCTGTACTTTTATGTGTTCTTTTAATCAGTGAACCCTAGAAAGTAGTTTTCTAGGTAAGTCCGATTTTCCTATCAACTAGTAACAATCCCATGTTTTCAGCCCTATTTTAATTCAAAGATAAGTTTTAAACTCTTAGAGTGGCAGTTTGTTTTAAAAATAAATGTACGCCTACACTTTTGATTTGTTATATAAGTATATCGCCATTATTCAGGATTACTTGGAACTACTACAAGTTCTATATACATTTTCATCAATCTTTGTAATAAGCATATTATGCAACCAACAATTGTTGCACAGTAGTTGCAACAGATACTCTGAATCTGTGTCACTTGTTCTTGTAAGATGTTTTATGATTTACTAAATTATCCCTTGCATGCTTTGCAGATCGTCTGGTACGATATGCTCCTGCACCTTGTTCACCCATTTATGGCATTGCAAGGTTATTCACAATGCAAAAATGTAGTCTTACAGTAAAAAAAGAAATTTTGCATTATTTTACCTACACAAAAAATGCAAAATGCCTTTTTTATATTCCAAGGTTTTACAATAAATTACAAACTTATCAGTGTTCTGAAATATATGTTTTGAGTTTTAAATATTCAAAAACTTAATATTGAAATAATTTAGTGAATGATACGTAGAATAATAGTGCTGTAATATGAGAGTATGTGGTTCTTAAAATATCACTCCTGCTGCAGTCATCAATAGATTAAAGAAGCAAAAAAGTTGAGATAGCATAATTTTTTGATCACCTTACAAAAAATAAAAAAGTAATTTTATAGTTAATTTTATACTTATTAATTACTTTAAAACTGGGTTCAAGTTGTTTTCACTTAAATGTTTCTTAAAATTAGCTTTTTAACATGTTATGCTGTTAAAGGTTAGTTAATTCATATACTTTGATTGGTATTGGATGGGTTAAATTATTTATCATCTCAAATCTAATTGTTCAAATAATAATATATACTACCACCCAATTGTTTTAACTATGTGTATTCTTGTATTTTGGGTCATAGTTTACTGATAGTTTCATTTATACACATCGAAACGAATAATTTTTTGCACTAAATGGTATTGAAATTGAGATATAATTTGTTACTAAAGTAATATATTTCATCAGTACACGAATAATTACACTCTTAAAAAGCTAGGTTGTCCCACATATTATGTCTTCTCTATAAACAAGTTATATATTCTCCAGATCTAAAACATGAATTTTAAGTAAAAATAATGTGATAAAGATTATTCATACCTCACTAATTTTATTGGCATACATATAATTTTGTTAAACCAAACCATTGGTAAGTGACTTAATTTTATTAAATTTTTGTAATGAAAATAATTAAAACATGCAGCGCTTGATAGTAAAATAAACAAAACTGAAAAGTCGAATTTCTCTTTGATGTATCTAACTGAGACACTACACAACTGTTTCACACCTGCAGCATATAGGTTACCATTTAAAAGAAACAAGAACAGTTTAAAATTAAAGAATGATAGTAAAATGGAACACTTTATTTGAAATGGATTAAGTAGTAATATAAGTTCTCTTTCCACATGTATATGTGTAATAACAAAATTACTTAAGATGATTTCAATTATTGACTTGTGCTTTACAATAGGTTGAATAGATTGATTTAAACATTTATTTTCATCAGTAACTATACAGTATGACAAGTAATGGGCAAGAGATAGAACTAAATTTAAATTACCAATTTTGGAAATTCACTGGCCTAATAAAGTAATGTTATATTATATGTAACAACATGTTATAATCACATATCATATTTTCTAAAATGTTACATTACTAAAAATATTTTATTAAGATATTAATTATATTTCTGATTTAGCTGATATAGAATTTTGTTAGTTTTTTGACATGAAAAAATTATATTATATAAGATTTACAATATCTAAACAAAATTTAAAAAGAGAGCAAGTAATAATTTAATGAGACTTTTTTTATTCCCATTAATGATTTTTATTAAAAAAAAATGATTTTTTAATCTACTTCTTTTAACCAATTACAAAAAAAATAATTAAATGTATTGATTGTACCACTACTAAGTCCTATCTACAGACATAAGAGTATTGAGTCTCCATGTCAGATAAAAAAATTGTTCAAAAATATCACAAATACATTTACAAACAAATATACAAAAAATACAGAGTCACTACTACAGAGAAGTAAATGATGAAACTATTAAATAAAATATTAAATTTTTTAAGTAATCACATAAAACAAGTTGTACTGTAAAAATTATAAAAAGAACATTTTTAAAAATTATAAAAATATTTTCACTTGATAATAAAGTTTACAATATAGTAATGTAGAGGTATAATAGAATTTAGTGTTCATGTACGGTTCAGTCTTCAGTCGTATAGAAATAACGATCTACAAGGTACTGTATCTTATACTTACAATGTGGGGCTTGGAGCCCGCCAATCCCAAATTTACAATAAACAGACAGTACAAATGGTAACCGCAAATCATACCTATACGTCTAAGGCATACAAAAACCAACTGACGATAAAATAATTTAAAAACCAATTCAAACTTTAACAAAACAACACATGGTTCTCTCTGATGTCAGTGACTAATTGTGATATCCGAAATCCGTTGTTTACTTTACATAAGATCACAAAATAATACAAAAAAATTTCGAATGTTGACACTGTCCCAGACCGCGTGGTCCCTTTGTTGCACTGACGTTTCACCTAAACTCGTAGATCTGTGTATTGTGTTCTGGCACATGACTCAGTGTCAGTGACTGGTACCTGCAACAAAATTCTTGATATTATATCTTAGTAAATGCACCTTAATGTAGAAATATACAGCTTTCTCCTTTGCTTAATTATTTTTACCGCAGAGATTTTTGTGAGTTTTATGTAGCTTTCACAAGTCACTTATATTCAAAATTTATAATGAGAATTAATTAGAAAATAAGTTGATTCAGAAGCGAAGAGACATATGAGAGTAGTAAGAGTGATTACTGTACCTGTATTGACATGGTTATTAAATTGTATTTTCCACCTAATCTGATTTGATTGGATTAACCTACAAAGTGGTGTGTAAATCTTCAGTAGTAACACAGTATTTTGGGTCTATTGGCAGTATCTTTTTGAATAATGATTTGAACTGTAAAAAATATATATATATATATGTAACATTCACAAAATTTTTCTGAATAAGTTGTAAACCAAGAATGATTTAATTACATTTTTCCACAAATCTTGTAAATGATATACATACATACATATATACAAGCAAAGAATATAATATATAATTTATATTGTCTTATTGTTTTTATTGGTACTTGTTTGATAATAGAACTAAGCTTGCAAATCCCTCTACTCTCTTCCTTTTAACACTTATAGAGTTTATCCTGAAAATGAACTGTTTTAAATTCAAAGATAATTTCTATTTACAAATAAAAAGTACAGTCATGGGAACACAAATGACACCCTCTTATACAAATATTTTGTATGGCCTTATTTGAACAAAATTTCTTAAATTCCCAAAATAAACTTCCTCTGATACGGTATCTTTACATTGATGATATTTTTCTTTATATAGCAACATGATGAAGATCTCAAAGATTTTATTGAGATTTTATTAGTTCTTATTTGTAGCCATGTGCTTTCAAAAGTGATTGGAGAATATTTTCCATGTAACATTTAAGTCATGTAAACACATACATACACGATATCCTATGAGGCTTCTTAAATGAGAACATTTTGCAACATCCGGCCAGCACCACTTTGAAGGTTAATATGATTTTCAGGTTAGCAAGGTCCACTAGACTAGCAAAATTATTGTTCCCATAAAAAATAATATATCTCACCATTCCGAACTGCGGTGGTAATAGTATCCTTCGATCGTAGCCGCAGACTTCTGGAAGCAAATGTAGTAGAAACCCGCAAAGCTGGCACCATTGATGTCTTTTATCGTGTGGTCAGGGACTAAGAAGTGTTCCTTCCATCTCATGAACACATAATCTGTCAGCTGCAGCGCTTGGTAGTCGTAGCAGTCTGAGTTGAATGTCTTGGCGTACTGGTAGAAAGAACTGAACTTGCTCTGTAACATTCCAGCAAGTTTCGTTGTATGTCATTTTCATTACAAAACTAATTGAATTTATATTTATTTATGAAATTTTATCAGAAATCCCAATCCATTAAAATTTTGATTAAAGTAACAACTAGTAATAATGTCCTTAGACACAGACATGAGATTTTCAACTGTTATTATAAACATTATTTAAACACAATAATGTCACAAAAAATTAAGTATTTTTTAATAATAGATTATAACACTTTTCAATAAATTATTTTAATGAATCAAGATTTTTGGCTGAGTATTTCTCACAATAAAAACATATTGTGTAGGTCTACATTGATATTTTTCGTCGTCTATACTATTTGTATCATAGGTTTGTTTTTAATTCCACTCTATTTTTTTCACTGCATGAAGTAATTGAAAATATTACTATTTTCATTAATAATTGGCTAAGAAAAAGTTTATCAGGCACTGAAAAAAAGACAGAATGCAGATAACTTCTGAAAAATCAACATTTGTAAATTAGTAATTCTAATAATCAATCATTGACATCCAGCCAAACAATATCTGCTACATATTGTGTCAGCTGAATTCTTCAATTTCTTGTTAAGTTTGTATTGATTATTCATGATTTTAAAGGGTAGCAGAATAACAAACATTTTCCATCATTGTAAAAAAACAACAATTCTGGAATTCGATACACCAACACTGCCATCATGTTGACTATGGCACCACTCTCCTGCTTTAGTATATGTTGTTACTACCGTCAGTGTAGCACAAGGCCTGTACCATTCTCTTCTCAGTTCAAAAAGTATTGATACCTCAGTTTGTTAATCACAAACTACTGTAACTAGTAGAGTTATAATAAGAGGTGGTTTTGCTTAGGCAGTCCAGTGATTTGGGTGTTTAAACTAGCAGGTACCTAACATAGCAGCCGGAATTACTTAACAAAACCTGCTGTTTAAAAAATGAAATATTAAACAATAGTGGTTTACAAAATTACATGTCTAAGATAATGGACTTAGAGTTCCATAATATGATCAATATCAAATTTTTTGGATCGTCCAGTCAAAAATAAAAGTAACAATGGTAATTTAATAATTTTTTTCATATACCTCTCAACATAAACCCAACCATAAACAGTACATGTGTACCTTACCTGTCTTATATAAAAATTTGGCCTTAATCGGTTCATAACTTTTGAGTTGTGAATTTTAAAATTTGCAATTTGGCTGAAAAGTGCCAAACTTCAGTATCTATCTATATTTTTTAATCGGAGAATAGATATATCCATCACAGTTAATGTGTTAAAAACTGGTATAACTTGGCTTCACAACAGTGTTTTGCCAAGAAAATTAAAAGTTATGTTTTTTTTTTACTATTTCTATTATCCATTCATATTTCATACTAAAATAATCTCAAAAAAGTCATCTTACGATTGATATATTAACTTGCAGTAACAACATCTTTTACAAAATATTTATAAAATTAATATTTTTCGGTAACAAACTAATTTTTATATTTGGAATTCATATTACAATATTCTATAATAATATATGAATAAAACAAAACAAACTTCAGTATCTATCTATACTTTTTGATCGGAGAATAGATATATCCATCACAGTTAATGTGTTAAAAACTGGTATAACTTGGCTTCACAACAGTGTTTTGCCAAGAAAATTAAAAGTTATGTTTTTTTTTACTATTTCTATTACCCATTCATATTTTATACTAAAATAATCTAAAAAAAGTCATCTTACGATTGATATATTAACTTGCAGTAACAACATCTTTTACAAAATATTTATAAAATTCATATTTTTCGGTAACAAAGTAATTTTTATATTTGGAATTCATATTACAATATTCTATAATAATATATGAATAAAACAAAACAAATTTTAGATAAAACGTGCTGAAGAGTTTAGATAACTTTCATTAAACAGTCTAAATTTTTAGTCAACATTATCAACGACTTAATAATGCACATAACATATGAAATGGGATTGGTACTGAAAGGGTTAAACACAACTTGTGACTCATGACTTACGCATGTTCAATAGCATGTTTCTTGATTTGTTCATTTGAATGAATACATTATCTTTTGAAAATTCACACATGAAAAATTCTTAATATGTTTTTTACAGTTTATTTTGTTAAATAATAATAACATAAATGTTTGTAATCGTTACCTATTGAAATTTTAACTTGTTAAAAAACCTTATAGAATGACAAAAAGTTAGTGATATTCCAGATTCTGATTAAACTTTTTATACTTAGTATACTTTCTTCTAAGAATTGTTTTTGACTTTTCTCATATTCTGCTGAAAAATGTTCTCCTTTGTAGGACGGACAGACCATCCACACTGACTGCAATATTTTGTATATAAAAACACCATGCTATACAAAATTATTATCTCCACAGGCAAAGAAAAACTTGTAAAGTAATTTGTCCACATCCACTTAAAGATGCTTGTCACAATAATGGGATTGTCCTATGTAATGGGCCATAGTCACATCTTAGACTACTTTAACATTCTATGGTCTGTGCTAAGTTATCGGTTGGGAAAAGCCAACCACATGTAATTAACAGTACAAATTAAAAGCGAACACAATAAATGAATCTCTTAAAAAAAAACTTCCTTCATTCTATTGGTCTATGTTTGCACTGGTCACCATTTTTTTAGTTTCTTTTGTTATTTCTATTGAGTTGTTTATTATTGGATGAGAGTTAGCGAATTTCTATTCTGCAATCTCAACAAAACCTGTTACAAGACACCTGATGTGGAATATTCCTACCTTATTGTATTTAGTTCCATTTCTTACTATAAAATACAGAACAAAAAAAATAAATTTTCCATACAAAATTTTTCCAAGTAATGCAAAAAAGCTTGTTTTGGATCTAACGATATCACAAAGTGTCATTTCATATGCATATTTTGATGTCTGAATGTAAAAGTGTGTTTATACGTAAGTATGTATGTAAATGTACTAAAGTGCCGCTTTTTGCAGAATTTGGCACGAATGAAATCTGATAGCCTCACTACATGCATGATAAGCACATGCAGCATCTCTTTTAAAATCCTGGTTGTAAAGTTAAAAATGTTGAATTTTTATTTTGGTTTTTTTTTAATCAACCAAAATCAGGATTTTCTTTATTATACGTTTTTGGTTTAACGCAGATGTTTTAACATAATAAAGTGCATATTGTGATAATACAGTTTGAGAACATAGTACATTGTATAGTAAACTGTGCCTGAATGACAACATCGGCCAACTTATTCTTTCCAGAAATCTACTGTGAAAGGGAGAGGCTAAATAAAACTTTTACAATGTCAAAGAAAATATTTTGGCAACATTTTATTGGAATTGTTGAACATTACTGATAAATTAATGAAATGCACATAATTCTGTGAAGGTAAACAATTTGTTACAGTACCTTCGTTTATATAATTTATTAGGGATTGTTATAATTTATTTATACGTGCATTATTATCAAATAATAATTTGGGTGGCAGTAAAAACAGTAAATAATATCCAGTAAGTGATAGTAGACAACATTGTCTTTGCCTCTGTCGATATTTACAGGCAAGCACTGATCCCACCAATCTGATGTGTTAATTTATGTTCTGCACTAGTGTTTAATACTCTGTTTATACAGATCTTAAGATAGTGTTTGTGTCGGGTAAAATATTGCAGTCAGGAGTTAAGCATCTATTATTAGTTAATTGAACAAAATAAATAATTATTAATGTATCTAATAACTATTGAATATTGACGTATTTCTAATAGAACTAAGACATTTCTCACCAGACTCACAATCCCAATAATATGATCCTGTAAAAATAGTTAACAATGACAAGCTAAAATATGGTCACAAAATTACAGCAATCATTTATAACATGTTTATCCAACATTGTTTCCTAACACAACGAAGAACTGTTTTAGAAACTAATAGAAAGATTTATTTACATACAGTTTTTGCTAATTATTCAAACACTGATACTCAATAAAAACACGGGTAGAAACTAACCACGACACCATTATGTACACAAAAATAGGCTAGTTCAAAATAATTCTAATTTACATTATGTTGTTGAATGAAATGTGAAATATAATTTGAAATAACGGCCTTGGCACAGAGCATGTGCCTATACTTACCGGGACTACAGGAATTAACTTTATCCGAAAAATATGTAAATTTTCAAGTTTTTAATTGAGTATTTCAATTTTTCTAAAAATCCGAACAATTACCCACAGTTTGGAATGGTTATAACTGACTAAACCAGCTCTTCGAACAAAGCTCCAACAGGTGTTTGGCCATAAAACTTTGCTAAAACAAAATCTCTTAATTTTGATCTTCTGATATTGAAGCATAACCTTCTCAAATTAAAAATGGATTCCAGATGTAATAAAAGAATAAAATTATTGCACACGTTTTTATAAGACTTAACTTGAAGATGGTTTCAATTATTTATAAAGAATTTTTATGAAATGTTTACAAAAATATATGTATTATCTATAAACGTATAGCAATGTAAAAATCGTGAAAAACTTATATAACTCTTACTATTAAAAATTGTTGTTTCATTTAAGATAATAATATAATTTAAACACGTGTAATTTGACTGGAAGATTTAAAAAAAAAATAAAAACAACTTAAATACTCACACTTACCAGCAATATTTGTGAGTTATCTGATTTGAATGGTCTAAGCCCTAGATGGATATTCATAGATTAAACCTAGAACTGTTACCATACCCGTGCTTGTATAACCAACATTACTCTATTGCTGGCATATTAATTTTTTTTTTTTAATTGCTCAAGTGTTTCCCTTATTGAACAACATATATAACTTTTAAACGAAATAACTATAACTTTAGCTAAATAATTTTAATGTTAACAGATTGTTTTCTACAAATTACAAAAGGATTTTCTAAATTAAAAAAACTTTGAAAATACAAACATACATTTTGAACTATACATATTAAAACTTTTCCTTCAATAATAGACCTTATCTGATAAGTCTTCAAAAATGTGCACAAATTTTTATAGGTTTCTTTTCATACGTCTAGAATCCATATATATTTTTTAAATTTTAAAGTTGATTTTAAAGTATTATTTTATAACATGAAGAGATTTTTATAAAAATAATGAAAATCTATTTAGAACCAAACATCCTTCATGTTTTAGGCTACTACACAAGTCTAACCTCCATATAATTCATCTCTTATCTAGAATAGTTAAACCGTGGTTCAGTACGAGAGTACCGGAGAGGTGTCGGCGGACCTAGCGGTTGCGGTTGGCGGACCGGTTCAATCTCGTTGTCCAAGCGGCCAGCGTTTCCGGTTTGGGCCGTACACCAACCCGCTCATCGCACCTGGGGGTTAATAGCCTACAGTATGAAACTCATATGGACACCACAAACTTAGATATAGATACCGTAGGTAAACAGACAGATTTACCAACATTAAATAAATCTGTTTTGATTAATATATTTCAATATTTTCAAATTTTTCTTGAGAGATATACACCATACCACAAAAGTATGAACAAACCATACCATAATTTATTAATTTTTATTCAAAGCATATATTCTGTTTTAACAAAACGAGATAAAATTAATTAAGAATTAATAATACAATTTTTCGAAATCCATTTAAATGACTTACCATTTTTTACACTAAAATTTGGTTATATAAGATTCACAATAAAAAGATACTAAATTTGTTAGCCGATTCCACAAACATCACTTTCAGTTCCGGTTTACAAAACACTTATGCAATGGAAATAATTGTTATTAATTTGTTTACATATCTACAAATGTTTATTGGTAAATTGTTTCTAAGACGTCTTTTCTAACTTAGGCTATTTATATAAGTGCTGAAACGATTTAAGAAAAACTAAATGTACTAACTCTACGTGTTTAAATTTTTATCACTATATTAATATACTTTTTACATGAAATTAAGAAAAAATCTACTACAGTTTTTCATGGCTAGAAATAATATTCACCCAATGTTTTTTATCAACGTCCTCATCAGCGTCCCATTTTCTTGTTAAAAAAGGATATTTTTTGCTGATGATTTCACCATCGAAAAACGTAGTTAATGTTGGGAACTCTTCTGTCAACCCTTTAATTTTGAGATATCCACAGAGGTAGGAATTTTCTTCATCAACATGCTGAAATAAATACAAAAATTTTACATTACAAAAAACACAAATTGAAAAACAACAAAATTATTGTTGGCTTTCGATATTTTTAAACTCTTACTAATGTTAGAAAACTAAATCTAATTATTAAGTTTATAATGATAGGAAATATACCTAAATGTAATACAAAACTGTAAAATGAAACTCTTTAAGTAAGCTATAACTTCTAAAACCATAGAGTGGAGTCTTACAGATAATTACGATGCCTAGCCGAGTACCTTTGCTTAAAAAGTACAGTTATGCTACTGATACAATAATTTATGTCATAAAATTGTGGAAGTTATCAGCTTCTTATGGGAACTGTGACTTTCCTACAACTTTGGACTACTACTGTTAAAAAAAATAAAAAAATCGGCTTACAGATGCTTCTGGAAGTTGTAATACCTTGTACCACCTTTCTTATGACTCAGTTAATGCTAAATGGCAAGGAATTACACAGCCCAGAAAAGACCCCCCAAGATATTCTAGAATATTGGTCTGTAATGTTAATTATTTACAATTTTTATTTTTAGTTATTACATTGATTTTAACTGTTAAGAATTTCAAAATGTAATTGTTATCTCGTAGATTTATTATATATCCTGTTGTTTATAAATGCTTAGAAATTTTAACATAATACAAGACACTTTCAAAATAGAATGACAATTCTCCTATGGTAATTTAGTCTATACACCTGTGTTGTAAAAATAGTTTTTAGATATTTTTGTAGATTGCTTAGAATTGTAACCATATTTTCTATTCTCAGGATTCAAAATTCTTTATTACAAACAGTATCCAACTGTAGTGTCAATAAGTTTTTACAAATAGGTATTACACAGCAATAATGTAAGATACGCCACTAACAGCCTTGAGGGAGTCAATCAATGCATTAAAAAACTTAATGCTACTACTAAAGAGATTTTGATCAAAGAAACTTTTGAAATGATTACCAATTTTAATTTTGATTTTATTGGATTGTCTTAAATCGTATAGAACTGTGGTGCTTGTTACGTGAAACAAATACAGTGTTTTTGCACACAGGTTAAACAATTCAAAATGTAAAATGGATGGAAAGGTAAGAACGCAGGAACCCTTGAAGATTATCCTGCAGGAAATCAGTGTGGTTTCCAAATGCTGCTGCTTTCAACTTCCTCTTTTGACCAACATTGCTTCCTTTTTAAAGGCATAAAACAAGAACCAATTGTCATAATGAGATGAAATTTTCATATTAAGTCAAATAAAATCTGTTCTTTCCAATAAAAAGATTTTTGTTCTTTCCAACGGGATTTTTTTAGGCCTCCAGTAAGAAAAACCCTTCCAAATATACTGACCTCCAGATAAAACCAAGTACCATTAAATTTAACAAACAAAGTACTGTAGTAAAATATACTTACTTCCATCTAATGGATGGTTATGGCTAATTCCATGTCAAATCAACCGCAAAAAAGGGATTATTTCAACCATCATCTCATATTTTTATGAAACTTGGCATGGTTGTTCCATTCATTTATGTAAGTAATCATGCAGAATTTTTTCCTTGTATCTCTTACAGTTTACAGTCTTAAAGTTTAAGGAATATTGCGATTTTTATTGTTCGGCTACGAGAAAGAACTTGTTTTCCAATGGGAAATAAAACATACATTTCTTATTTACCAACCAATTTACATGTAATTTTTTTTTTTATAAATGAAAAGGTTAGGAACAATGTAAAATATAAATAAAACTACCAAATTTTCACTTGGGGCCAAGAAAATGTTTTAAATGTTATTTTAAAATGTTTTATACGAAATGCAAGAGTTTTACAACAAATAAAATATTTACAAAAAGGAAAAAGACAATCATGAAATTCTTTTTTTGGTTTTTGTTCTATGATATACCTGCTCTATTGCCTGAAACATCATGTAAAAAAACCAGTTGGTAGGCAGGATTTATTTCCAAAAACGATTTAAAATGTACAGTTTTATTTCAGGTGAATAAATAACTTTAGGTTTACAATTATTTCCATATACACATTTTTTAAATTAACCATGTCAACTCACTTTATACACAACTTAAATCTTGTTAAAACCTATAATTAAGCTAATTATATATATATATATATATATATATTATATATATATAAACTTAACAAACAATAAAATATATATTAATTTTGTGATGTTATATGATGTCATACTAGCTAATTAATTAATCGACTTAAATTCAACAATATTTAGCTCAAGACAGTTACCAAAGTTTATAATTGTTTTATAGTGTCAAATTTAGCTTGGATACATACATTCTTGGAAAAAGCGGTAAACTTTTCCAGTCATTGTTTTTGGGGATGCATCATTTCAAGAATATGAGGAATGGGTACGACACATGTGTCTTCTTTCTTAGGCCAAAAAAATTATGGTATGGTCCACAGGGATGTAAAACTATACAGTGACATCTTTTTCTTCAGTTTTTACCTAACTCACCATGCTTAAATACCAGAAGCTATCACATACACAAGCAATGAAACATCCATGATACAAATCTTCAAATTTAATAAAAAAAGTTGCCTGATTGTTAAATAAATTTAAAATAATTAATTGTTCATCCTTGGTAATTCCTCTAGGATGTTTACAGATTCATGAGGCCAGTTTAGAGGAGGATTACAAAGAATTGATGTTGCACATAATGGTTTTTGTAGATATTGTATATTATTATGCCGTTAATAATAACAAAACACTAATTATTAAAATCAAACCGAAGAATATGTGTCACATTAGGTCTGCACTGAATGACCAATAACTGTGAACTGACCAGAAGCCAATAGTTAAAATAACAACTCAAAACATAAACAAGTATAATATTCATTAATGCAGTATATCTTAAAACCGTGCTATTGAGGTAGCTTAAAATTTCCTCTTTATAGTAATATAATAAAATAAATTTGAAAAGCAATTCTAGCGGCTATGTACATATTACGTATGCAATGTTTGCTATGCAATTAGATTCTAGTTCCAAGCAGTTCAGGAAGTTTAAAAAAAAGACAGGAATCTGAAGCAGCTGGACAGTTAAAAACATATTTAAGAAGACTGGAATTAAGTTACACTCTTCAGCTCTTCAAAAAAATTGTTTTTTAATTGAAAACTATGTATTTTTGGGGTGTAGTTTTTTATTAGGCCACCTAAACACTTGAGTAAATTATTGGAATAAAATAATCAATATCTAAAATCAAGTCCTTACTCTTGTTAGGGTTTTCTGAGTTATGTTATATAACTTACGGTTAGGGTCAATTATTGTAAAATGGTGTTTGCCACCCAATTAAATAAATAAATAATAACATTGATGTTACTTTACTATTAAAAACAGATGATTTTAATTTTATATTTGTTTATGTTCTATACTTATTTGCCTAATATATATAACTACTGAAAATTGCTGTTGAAAATAATATAACTTATTTAATAAACATATTTATTACAATAAATATTTTTGAACCTGTTTAGTAATATGAAGAAAACAACAATAAATACACTCAATATAGTAATAAAATTTAATTTAGCAGACTACTTGGGCGAATACTACACATAACGGAAGTAAATTTATCTCGCTAGGATTAATTTTTTCCCTCCTAAAAAAAATCGTAATGAATTTTTAGTCTGGGAATCAATAAGAATTTTAATCTGCATGATTATTTTGTTTATTGACTTAGCCTAACTATTTTAATTTTTTTGATATTGTTATTTAATAATAGTTAATAAAAGAGGTGTAAACAATACATTTAATACTAACATTTGTTATTGTTCAAAATAAATGATCATTTCTGCTTGACTATATTAGTGGAATTGATATATTGTAGGATAGTTTCAGTTAGATATTACATTCGATTGGAGACCCGATGATAACTGTAGCCTATTTTGGTTTTTAAACGGAATCAACTTTGAAAACGTGAAGTTAATTGAAGTATTTTGGAAAGCATATTTAGTGTCAGCTTCTTTTTGAAATACCAAAGCATTGTTCTTTATATTCCTGATGTGTAGCTCTTCTTTCAAAGCTGGATGGTATAATTGTATTATAGTTTTTATTCATTTTAAAACTAACCTGTAATACAACTTCAACTTCGTAGCTGTTTCCCTTCGATTTTTGGTGACCTTGGAATCTGGAACCGTTGTACAAAAGTGACCTTGTTACCCCTGGTTGTTTAGAGTTAGCTGGCGGAGGAGGCACTATTTCAACTTTAACTGGCATTTTACATTTGAGACAAGTCAAATCGCTACAAAATCTCGATAAATATAAATTGTTTGAAGGCTCAATTTTGACAGATCTCCAAGATATGGCGTCACGTCGTCTACGATCTACTTGACTATCGTTTTAGTCCTATTGTTCTGACAGAGTATGGCCAACTTCAGAACGATCAGTGAACTACGAGGTTTATTAATTATGTTTATATAAAGTAACAAAAACAATGACATATTGTTATTAGTTTTAAAATGATCGTTTGCGTATTCTTTATATCTATTACCTACTAATTTATCTCTTTATATTATTCCATTACCTAAATACCGATTGTTTTAGGATCAGTGTAACTCCAATAATCAAATCATTAATACACAACAAATTAAATAACGATGCCAGAACAGCTTTTATATTATTCAGAGTAGTTTTCCATAATTTACTCTATAGTTATTAATGCAAATAATAATTTGTTAGCATATTGGGTGTCAGGCTGTAATATTCTTTTTTATCTTCAAGAGATAGAACAAAAGATAATATTAGTCTACAGTTCATTATTAATTTTATTTAAATCAAGAAGGTGTGACTAGACTACCGGTTAATTGACAGCTCAGTGCGTTATTATTTCATTTTATTTAACTTTGATCTGCATTATATCAAAACATCAACTACAAAGAGAGTCAAAAGCTCAATGTCTTCTTGTCCAATGAGTAGGATAGACATTCTCAACCTTCGTCATGAAACAAACTAACAAAGTAAAATGTACCAATGTCTACAGAATAATCTAATGACTTATTTGAAAATATCACTTATCTGCATCAACTAATGTAAATAAACAAAACATACATTATCATAAACTAATAATATCATATAAACTCCTAAAATATCTCCCTTGCGCTCACCCTAGGCATGGAGAGGGCTCTGGATTATTATTTGTCGTTGGATTCTTGGCGAGGGGAAAAAACCACCGTGAAGTTAGCGTCACTTTATCGTCCGTCTGTATTCCGTGCAACAATTTTGCAGTCAACAATCTGAAAGCGCTAACAAACATTCAAAATCTGAAATAATAGTATAAAACTAATTATTAAAAAACAATCTTTCACAAAAATCTACACAATGAATCGTATTTATTACTTACCACAAAGAATTCCCCGTTAATATACTTTAATTATACTTTAATTTACCAACGTCAAAAAGGTGGTGTCGGCCGTCAGAGGTCCTATCGTCTAAATTAAATGGACCGTTAGACGGGCGTATCTCGTATAAAAGTAACTCCTGAGACTTAACCAAACAAGTGCCCGCAATGAAACTTTGTACACAGATGCTCTATAAGCTGAACTTTAATATACCAACGTCAAAAAGGTGGTGTCGGCCGTCAGAGGTCCTATCGTCTAAATTAAATGCATCGTTTAGACGGGGCGTTCTCGTATAAAAGTCGCTCCTGAGACTAAACCAAACAAGTGCCCGCAATGAAACTTGTACACAGATGCTGTATAAGCTGAACTTTAATATACCAACGTCAAATAGGTGGTGTCGGCCGTCAGAGGTCCTATCGTCAAAATTAAATGCACGGTTAGACGGGCGTTCTCGTATAAAAGTCACTCCTGAGACTTAACCAAACAAGTGCCCGCAATGAAACTTTGTACACAGATGCTCTGTAAGCTGAACTTTAATATACCAACGTCAAAAAGGTGGTGTCGGCCGTCAGAGGTCCTATCGTCGAAATTAAATGCACCGTTAGACGGGGCGTTCTCGTATAAAAGTCGCTCCTGAGACTAACCCAAACAAGTGCCCGCAATGAAACTTTGTACACAGATGCTATGTAAGCTGAACCTTAATATACCAACGTCAAATAGGTGGGTGTCGGCCGTCAGAGGTCCTATCGTCAAAATTAAATGCACGGGTTAGACGGGCGTTCTCGTATAAAAGTCACTCCTGAGACTTAACCAAACAAGTGCCCGCAATGAAACTTTGTACACAGATGCTCTGTAAGCTGAACTTTAATATACCAACGTCAAAAAGGTGGTTGTCGGCCGTCAGAGGTCCTATCGTCGAAATTAAATGCACCGTTAGACGGGGCGTTCTCGTATAAAAGTCGCTCCTGAGACTAAACCAAACAAGTGCCTTCAATGAAACTTTGTACACAGATGCTCTGTAAGCTGAACTTAAATATACCAACGTCAAATAGGTGGTGTCGGCCGTCAGAGGTCCTATCGTCAAAATTAAATGCACGGTTAGACGGGCGTTCTCGTATAAAAGTCACTCCTGAGACTTAACCAAACAAGTGCCCGCAATGAAACATATGTACACAGATGCTCTGTAAGCAGAACTTTAATATACCAACGCCAAAAAGGTGGTGTCGGCCGTCAGAGTCCTATCGTCGAAATTAAATGCCACCGTTAGACGGGGCGTTCTCGTATAAAAGTCGCTCCTGAGACTAAACCAAACAAGTGCCCGCAATGAAACTTTGTACACAGAGCTCTGTAAGCTGAACGTTAATATACCAACGTCAAAAAGGTGGTGTCGGCCGTCAGAGGTCCTATCGTCGAAATTTAAATGCACCGTTAGACGGGCGTTCTCGTATAAAAGTCGCTCCTGAGACTAAACCAAAACAAGTGCCCCGCAATGAAACTTTGTACACAGATGCTCTGTAAGCTGAACTTTAATATACCAACGTCAAAAAAGGTGGTGTCGGCCGTCAGAGGTCCTATCGTCAAAATTAAATGCACGGTTAGACGGGCGTTCTCGTATAAAAGTCACTCCTGAGACTTAACCAAACAAGTGCCCCGCAATGAAACTTTGTACACAGATGCTCTGTAAGCTGAACTTTAATATACCAACGTCAAATAGGTGGTGTCGGCCGTCAGAGGTCCTATCGTCAAAATTAAATGCACGGTTAGACGGGGCGTTCTCGTATAAAAGTCACTCCTGAGACTTAACCAAACAAGTGCCCGCAATGGAAACTTTGTACACAGATGCTCTGTAAGCTGAACTTTAATATACCAACGTCAAAAAGGTGGTGTCGGCCGTCAGAGGTCCTATCGTCGAAATTAAATGCACCGTTAGACGGGGCGTTCTCGTATAAAAGTCACTCCTGAGACTTAACCAAACAAGTGCCCGCAATGAAACTTTGTACACAGATGCTCTGTAAGCTGAACTTTAATATACCAACGTCAAAAAGGTGGTGTCGGCCGTCCAGAGGTCCTATCGTCGAAATTAAATGCACCGTTAGACGGGGCGTTCTCATATAAAAGTCGCTCCTGAGACTAAACCAAACAAGTGCCCGCAATGAAACTTTGTACACAGATGCTCTGTAAGCTGAACTTTAATATACCAACGTCAAAAAGGTGGTGTCGGCCGTCAGAGGTCCTATCGTCAAAATTAAATGCAACGTTAGACGGGGCGTTCTCGTATAAAAGTCGCTCCTGAGACTTAACCAAACAAGTGCCCGCAATGAAACTTTGTACACAGATGCTCTGTAAGCTGAACCTTAATATACCAACGTCAAATAGGTGGTGTCGGCCGTCAGAGGTCCTATCGTCAAAATTAAATGCACGGTTAGACGGGCGTTCTCGTATAAAAGTCACTCCTGTGAGACTTAACCAAACAAGTGCCCGCAATGAAACTTTGTACACAGATGCTCTGTAAGCTGAACCTTTAATATACCAACGTCAAATAGGTGGTGTCGGCCGTCAGAGGTCCTATCGTCCAAAATTAAATGCACGGTTTAGACGGGCGTTCTCGTATATAAGTCACTCCTGTGACTTAACCAAACAAGTGCCCGCAATGGAACTTTGTACACAGATGCTCTGTAAGCTGAACTTTAATATACCAACGTCAAAAAGGTGGTGTCGGCCGTCAGAGGTCCTATCGTCGAAATTAAAATGCACCGTTGGACGGGGCGTTCTCGTATATAAGTCGCTCCTGAGACTTAACCAAACAAGTGCCCGCAATGAAACTTTGTACACAGATGCTCTGTAAGCTGAACTTAATATACCAAACGTCAAAAAGGTGGTGTCGGCCGTCAGAGGTCCTATCGTCGAAATTAAATGCACCGTTGGACGGGGCGTTCTCGTATAAAAGTCGCTCCTGAGACTAAAACCAAACAAGTGCCCGCAATGAAACTTTGTACACATATGCTCTGTAAGCTGAACCTTAATATACCAACGTCAAAAAGGTGGTGTCGGCCGTCAGAGGTCCTATCGTCGAAATTAAATGCACCGTTAGACGGGCGTTCCTCGTATAAAAAGTCGCTCCTGAGACTTAAACCAAACAAGTGCCCGCAATGAAACTTTGTACACATATGCTCTGTAAGCTGAACTTTAATATACCAACGTCAAATAGGTGGTGTCGGCCGTCAGAGGTCCTATCGTCAAAATTAAATGCACGGTTAGACGGGCGTTCTCGTATAAAAAGTCACTCCTGAGACTTAACCAAACAAGTGCCCGCAATGGAAACTTTGTACACAGATGCTCTGTAAGCTGAACTTTAATATACCAACGTCAAATAGGTGGTGTCGGCCGTCAGAGGTCCTATCGTCTAAATTAAATGCACCGGTTAGACGGGGCGTTCTCGTATAAAAGTCACTCCTGAGACTTAACCAAACAAGTGCCCGCAATGGAAACTTTGTACACAGATGCTCTGTAAGCTGAACTTTAATATACCAACGTCAAATAGGTGGTGTCGGCCGTCAGAGGTCCTATCGTCGAAATTAAATGCACCGTTAGACGGGGCGTTCTCGTATAAAAGTCGCTCCTGAGACTAAACCAAACAAGTGCCCGCAATGAAACTTTGTACACAGATGCTCTGTAAGCTGAACTTTAATATACCAACGTCAAAAAGGTGGTGTCGGCCGTCAGAGGTCCTATCGTCGAAATTAAATGCACCGTTAGACGGGGCGTTCTCATATAAAAGTCGCTCCTGAGACTAAACCAAACAAGTGCCCGCAATGAAACTTTGTACACAGATGCTCTGTAAGCTGAACTTTAATATACAACGTCAAATAGGTGGTGTCGGCCGTCAGAGGTCCTATCGTCGAAATTAAATGCACCGTTAGACGGGCGTTCTCGTATAAAAGTCACTCCTGAGACTTAAACCAAACAAGTGCCCGCAATGAAACTTTGTACACAGATGCTCTGTAAGCTGAACTTTAATATACCAACGTCAAATAGGTGGTGTCGGCCGTCAGAGGTCCTATCGTCAAAATTAAATGCACAGTTAGACGGGCGTTTCTCGTATAAAAGTCACTCCTGAGACTTAACCAAACAAGTGCCCGCAATGGAAAACTTTGTACACAGATGCTCTGTAAGCTGAACCTTAATATACCAACGTCAAATAGGTGGTGTCGGCCGTCAGAGGTCCTATCGTCTAAATTAAATGCACAGTTAGACGGGGCGTTCTCGTATATAAGTCACTCCTGAGACTTAACCAAAACAAGTGCCCGCAAATGGAACTTTGTACACAGATGCTCTGTAAGCTGAACTTTAATATACCAACGTCAAAAAAGGTGGTGTCGGCCGTCAGAGGTCCTATCGTCTAAATTAAATGCACCGTTAGACGGGGCGTTCTCGTATATAAGTCACTCCTGAGACTAACCAAACAAGTGGCCCGCAATGAAACTTTGTACACAGATGCTCTGTAAGCTGAACCTTTAATATACCAACGTCAAATAGGTTGGTGTCGGCCGTCAGAGGTCCTATCGTCGAAATTAAATGCACCGTTGGACGGGGCGTTCTCGTATAAAAGTCGCTCCTGAGACTTAAACCAAACAAGTGCCCGCAATGAAACTTTGTACACAGATGCTCTGTAAGCTGAACCTTTAATATACCAACGTCAAAAAAGGTGTGTCGGCCGTCAGAGGTCCTATCGTCAAAATTAAATGCACGGTTAGACGGGGCGTTCTCGTATAAAAGTCACTCCTGAGACTTAACCAAACAAGTGCCCGCAATGAAACTTTGTACACAGATGCTCTGTAAGCTGAACTTTAATATACCAACGTCAAAAAGGTGGGTGTCGGCCGTCAGAGGTCCTATCGTCGAAATTAAATGCACGTTAGACGGGGCGTTCTCGTATAAAAGTCGCTCCTGAGACTAACCAAACAAGTGCCCGCAATGAAACTTTGTACACAGATGCTCTGTAAGCTGAAACTTTAATATACCAACGTCAAAAAGGTGGTGTCGGTCCGTCAGAGGTCCTATCGTCAAAATTAAATTGCACCGTTAGACGGGGCGTTCTCGTATAAAAGTCACTCCTGAGTCTTAACCAAACAAGTGCCCGCAATGAAACTTTGTACACAGATGCTCTGTAAGCTGAACTTTAATATACCAACGTCAAAAAGGTGGTTGTCGGCCGTCAGAGGTCCTATCGTCCAAAATTAAATGCACCGTTAGACGGGGCGTTCTCGTATAAAAGTCGCTCCTGAGACTTAAACCAAACAAGTGCCCGCAATGAAACTTTGTACACAGATGCTCTGTAATCTGAACTTTAATATACCAACGTCAAATAGGTGGTGTCGGCCGTCAGAGGTCCTAATCGTCAAAATTAAATGCACGGTTAGACGGGCGTTCTCGTATAAAAGTCACTCCTGAGACTTAACCAAACAAGTGCCCGCAATGAAACTTTGTACACAGATGCTCTGTAATCTGAACTTTAATATACCAACGTCAAATAGGTGGTGTCGGCCGTCAGAGGTCCTATCGTCAAAATTAAATGCACCGGTTAGACGGGCGTTCTCGTATAAAAGTCACTCCTGAGACTTAAACCAAACAAGTGCCCGCAATGAAACTTTGTACACAGATGCTCTGTAAGCTGAACTTTAATATACCAACGTCAAATAGGTGGTGTCGGCCGTCAGAGGTCCTATCGTCAAAATTAAATGCACCGGTTAGACGGGCGTTCTCGTATAAAAGTCGCTCCTGAGACTAAACCAAACAAGTGCCTTCAATGAAACTTTGTACACAGATGCTCTGTAAGCTGAACTTTAATATACCAACGTCAAATAGGTGGTGTCGGCCGTCAGAGGTCCTATCGTCAAAATTAAATGCACGGTTAGACGGGCGTTCTCGTATAAAAGTCACTCCTGAGTCTTAACCAAACAAGTGCCCGCAATGGAAACTTTGTACACAGATGCTCTGTAAGCTGAACTTTAATATACCAACGTCAAAAAGGTGGTGTCTGGCCGTCAGAGGTCCTATCGTCAAAATTAAATGCACCGTTAGACGGGCGTTCTCGTATAAAAGTCACTCCTGAGACTTAAACCAAACAAGTGCCCGCAATGAAAACTTTGTACACAGATGCTCTGTAAGCTGAAACTTTAAATATACCAACGTCAAAAAGGTGGTGTCGGCCGTCAGAGGTCCTATCGTCGAAAATTAAATGCACCGTTAGACGGGGCGTTCTCGTATAAAAAGCGCTCCTGATCAAACCAAACCAAGCTGGCACGAAATTTTTGTACTTGCGATTACCTTCTGCAGACCTGAACATAATATACCAACGTCAAATAGGTGAGTGTCGGCCGTCAGAGGTCCTATCGTCAAAATTAAATGCACGTTTAGACGGGCGTTCTCTTATAAAAAGTCGCTCCTGAGACTAACCAAACAAGTGCCTCAATGAAACTTTGTACACAGATGCTCTGTAAGCTGAACTTAAATATACCAACGTCAAATAGTGTGTCGGCCGTCAGAGGTCCTATGTCAAAATTAAATGCAACGTTTAACGGGCGTTCTCGTATAAAAGTCACTCCTGAGTCTTAACCAAACAAGTAGCCCGCAATGAAACTTTGTACACAGATCTCTGTAAGCTGAACTTTAATATACCTACGTTCAAAAAAGGTGTGTCGGCCGTCAGAGGTCCTATCGTCGAAATTAATGCACCGTTAGACGGGCGTTCTCGTATAAAAGTCGCTCCTGAGACTAACCCCAAGTGCCCGCAATGAAACTTTGTCAGATGCCTGTAAGCTGAACTTTAATATACAACGTCAAAAGGTGGTGTCGGCCGTCAGAGGTCCTATCGTCGAAATTTAATGCACCGTTAACGGGGCGATTCTCGTATAAAAGACTGTTCATCAAAATAACCAGC
The DNA here is from genome assembly GCF_021130785.1 of Homalodisca vitripennis. Classification (NCBI taxonomy): domain Eukaryota; kingdom Metazoa; phylum Arthropoda; class Insecta; order Hemiptera; family Cicadellidae; genus Homalodisca; species Homalodisca vitripennis. The sequence continues at coordinate 53,911,226 of NC_060208.1, forward strand.
ATGGCACGATTTTTTACTTGCGATTACCTTCTTTGCAGACCTTAAACATATATACCTTGCTACTACCTTTCTTATATATTTCCTCCTCCTCAGTGGATGAAACTGATTCGGTTTTTGCCAGTATAATTAGGTTAACAAGTCGTTTTGAGTGCAAGTCATCTTCTTTACGTTTCTGATCGACATTTTCTCAGCGTCATTAATGTTCTGAAGATGTGGCTGTTATCAAATAGCAGCATCTATATTTATATGTTTTCATATCTTCATTCTGTACCGTTATTGCTTGACAGTAACAACTTCTTTTGTATATTTTCTCTACTTCATTGGTCTAAACCTTTTCTTTCCCAGATGAATCGACAGACGTACCGCTGCTCGTTATTCTACATCAACAATATCAGTTATTTCAACTTCAAATTTAATACTCTTTACATTTTCAGATGCGCTTGAGCCACACCTTGCAGATGTTACATATTTTAAATTTCATTATGTCTTAGTCTACTATTGTAAATATTAACCTGCAACTGATATTTGCTTGTTTTATTCAGCATTTCGGAGCCAAATTCTAAATGTGGCTGTATCAAATACACCGTTAACCATTACGTCGTCTATGTGACCATGTAACTCATTTTTCTTCAACTGCAAATTTATTAGAGCACGACAAGGAATGTTTCCTTTTAGGTACTGCTATGTACGATTTTCCTGATTTTTCTGCAATATTTTCAATATTTTTTTTTAGGTATTCCTCATTGTTTGAACAATTACCGATACATTAATTTTTCCTTTTTGATGTAATATTTCCTTATTCATATTGTCAGTCTCATTGGTGACATATTCACTGTAAACATCTTTTGAACTATCGAATACTGACATCCATATTCTATCTCGATATAAAATTTCGTCCATTCTATCAAAAGGGTATTTTTTATCGTCCATAATACTGGTAATGTCCCACAGATGTCGTAGTTTGTCACTACCTCTTTCTGATTCTCTTATTTCAATTTTTTAATTCGTCCCAACTGTACTTAAGTGTATGATCATTCATTGTCGCAAAACTTATACAAGCACTTTTTAAAAACTAGAATTACGGGTTTTTTGATAGATCTGATTTGTTTTAGATTTTCTTTATATTTATACATGTCATCAAAATCTGTCCACGTACACACTCCCACCGACCCTACGATGACAGCTAATAAACTCTTTGACTAAATGTTCAAATCTCTGATCTTTTTTACACTCATTTTCCCACAAAATAACAGTGCTATGAATTGTATTGTTAATAAAGATTTCTGTTTTCGTTGATGTTTGTAAGTCCTGGTGGCTTGGTGATTTGCAACAAGTCAATGATTTCACACAGCCTCTGCTGTCTTTTAATCTATCAGCGAATGTTTCTCCTTTGCCTGTTATTTGCTTTATTCCAATATCTGACTCAGGTAATTGTGTTAGAAACTTATTCCAAACATGCTTGAATTTTCTTGCATTATTTTTATTACTCCCTTTCCATCCTACCTTCTGACAATAGTGATTGTACACTTTATGATAAACGATCTTTTCCTTTTCCATTAGTTCTTCTTTTGTTATTTCATCACCGAGCGTGTTCAAAACACTGTTTAGTAATTCCGCATACTTCTCGTTTACTTTGTTCCGAGGAGATTGTTGGATGTCTTTTTCTGCTGTAACTTTTGTTATGAATTTTGAAAAGTTTTTTTCATACAATTTATTAAGCAATAACATGTGTTTGTTACTGCAGTCCCCAAATATCAACAAAGCAGCCTCTTTGAATAATGCGTGTCTTTCCTTACTACGTTTTTTTAATTTTTGGTTACAGCATCCTTTCTTGTTTAAAAACGCAATCAATTTCTCTAACACATCAGGATATGTTGAACTAGTCATCGATTTCTCTTTCAATTGCAGACTCTGTAATGGGGTTTTTTTCTACATTTTTAGGTTGATCAGACGAAATGTAACTGTTTTCTGCGATGCCACTTTTATGAATGGTAGTATCATGTCTGGTGTTAGATTTGTGGGGTTCATCGGAGACTTCCAACTCAAATAAATCTCTTTTTATTAGTAGATCATAATGGCCTTCTGACTCGTGACCTTTTTCTATTCCTTGAAATACCAAATCATATGTTGTATACACTTGATTGATATTAAAATTAGCAACATTAAAGATAGTATCTTTCCCACAAATCCTTTGTTTAACATCTCTTTCTCTGTATACAGTTGCATTTCTCTTGTAAACCTCGCAAAAAACTGTAATTTCAAATTCCGATCCATATATTCGCTTCTGTACATTTTCCCATTAGGTTTGCATATTTTAGAGGAGAGTTAAATTCTTCTCCGAGCGTATATTGTATTCTCTCATAGTAATGCTGTCAGTTTGTTACTACGTGGTTCACTATGCTCGTCCCTAACATCCGCGTGCCGATGTTGTGTACCCCACAACGCCATACTCATTGCCCGAAATAAACAATGACCGTCCCCTATAACCTTAACTCTTTCAAAACACCTCCTAAAATAAATATTACTTATTTTATTATTATTATAACATAATACGCATTATTGATTACATATTACAATGGTCCGCATCATATAACTTGTTTTGAAAATAAGCAAAAAACTGCTCATTAGAAGATTAGGATAAGTTTATAACAGAAATATGAAAAAGTATATATATTTTACTTATATCGCCTCCTTCAATTTGGTCTTAGTGATTTATCTATTGTCCAGGACTATTCAGGCCAGTCTTCAAACCTCTTTTTATCTCAATAGCATCATTTAAAAGTCATTTTTAAATACTACACATTATACAAAATTTACACAACTATGAAACCTTTGTTAAAGTTAATGCAGGCCTACCTTGTCTCTGCTATTATATTCCATAATGGTAGTAGCGACACCACGCAACAAAGCCATGACAAAGTAGCAGATTTATCAACCAACAGGATTTATAGTATAACTGACAAATCCTGAAAAAATATCGAAACATGTATCTTCGGCCAGTAAGGAGGATAATGTGTTTAAGTTGTAAGCGTAAATACATGTGCATTGATTATTTTTAAACGATTACTTAATAAATGTTTTAAATTCAATAGTTCCATTTTACTAAATTATTTTAATTCCATAATAATACTTAAATAAATTTCAAATTGAATCACAGTTAAGTCACCGTAACTTATAATAAACTACTTTTATTTTGGATATGATAGATGGTGGTTAGCACTATAAGGTCAGATATTAATGCACAGCAAATAAATAAATTTGTTTGTAAACTGGCCTCTGTATTCACTGTTCTTAAATCCGCGCATGTATTTATGTTTTAATTGTCATATTTATAAAAAAACACGTGCACAAAAAAATAATATAATACCGTAATGCTCAGTTTAAATATGACTTTGAAAATATTTTAAATGCATCAATAAATCCTACTTTAATAATAGGCGATATGAATGTCTGTACAATGAAAGAAATTGGATCGGGTCCAGAATATATTAATTTAATATCTTCCTTGCTGTGTACAGATAGGCATGGTAAGAACCAATATCGTCGTGTAATAATTTAATTTATGTTCATTACACAGGTAATGTTTTGTCTAGAAAAATCGTATTACAAAATTAAACCATGTTTTGTAACTGGTATGAACAAAATAAATTTTTCTGTAGAAAGGTTTAAACTAAAAAAAAGTTTGTGTTAGATTACGTGTAACCACTGAGTTTTGAAATTAACTGTTAAGTATAAATCTCTTATTATATTTTCCGTTATTTGTAAAGTACGGAATGTTTATGTTAAAATTCAAACTTGTTGCTATTTGATAAATAAAATAATCAATTGAAGCCTACATCTGTTGTTTTCAGATGGATGATATACATAATTTCGATTTCACTATTAGTACGAAATGATAGACTTTATCTATTACGTCATAATTATGTATCATTAAAAATTTAATCGCGAGTGATAAGTATAAAATATTAATACCAATTTATCCCATACCAGGTAAAAGTTTATAATATGTTTTAAAATTTTAAAATTAATTACCTCAGATAACAGGATACAGAAGATCAAGTAGCACTCCGTGTGTTGAAACTTTGCACTAATGCAAACAACGTTCACAGATCACAGCCAATCCAAGAATGGTGCCAAACATCCCTCAGGCATCGTTTTTATATTTATTTGACATATTGGAGATTTACAACGGGGAACAGGAAGGAAGATGGTCCTAGACTACTGTAGGGTTTTCAGCAAAGTGTGAGGTCCAACTTTCTCCGGGGTTTCAAAGGGCGCCGCCCGTGTGCCGCCCTTGTGCCAGCAATTTTGAATAGAATTTATGATTCTATTGGCAAATCCCAATATTCACTTTGCCTAGTAGAAGCAAGGACATCGCTACCTACCATACAAAAGCAAGGATATGCAAAATCAGAACTAGGCATTTTTCCTCTCAATGTCTTCCAGGACGTTACTTAAAACTAAAAGTTTAAAAAAGAATCTACAGGGGTGGTGATTCAAAAAACTAAACGGCAATCTCTCGGGAGCTTATTCTATAGCTAAAAACAAGTAAAAAAGTTCATATAACCATATGCCCGGAAACGCTTCGTTAGCGAGTTACGCCTAGCTAAAGATTTCGCCCGGATTTCAGAACCCTTGGTGAAGTCAGGCCGTATATAAAAATGGTAAAGGTAGTTACAAAGATACAAATACGATTGTTTTTTTATGTTTTTATATCTGACAAATTTATTAAAATTCGTCCCAGAGCTGTAAATGCCAATACTTTCAGAGATATCTTACGTAAAACACAAGAATTGGTGCAAAGAAATAACACATTTTTGTGTGTTTAACGTAAGATTACTTCCATAAATGTTAATATAAAGGTCATTTTTTCTTAAACAGATTTGTAGAACATTTAATTCTGAAAAGATTCATGTGAATTACTTAGGGAAAAAAATTAATAATAGGTATTGAAATTTAGCTTTATTTAAAAATAAAACAGACGCACAAAAATGCATATTCTTATCTGCATAGAATATTAACTAATGTTTAGGTTGTGAGTAACAGCTGATCATTTATTCTAGACTGAACATTAACATAAAATGTATTTACCTTTATAAAACTGTAATAATCACTATAATAGTTGCTCAAAGTGTCCTCCGTTGTTAGCAATTGCACGTTTTCGCACGACGAATCCACTCTTTTCTAGCGCGTTTTCATAACGTTTGGAGCATTCTTGATAGTTTCTGCCGGCCTCTGTAATGCGATTACGTAACTCCTCTATGGTGTTAATCCGTTTTGAATAAACAATTGACTTCATCCAACCCCATAAGAAAATGTCTGCTGGCGCGAGGTCAGGAGAACGTGGTGGCCATTTTACTGGGTCCATTTCGACCAATCCATTGTCTACCGTATGTATCATTTAAATAGTTTTTCACATCATTAAAAAAATGTGGAGGTGCTCCGTCGTGCATAAACCATGCATTTTATTCTGTTTTGAACAGGAATATCTTCCAAGAGGGTAGGCAGGTTTGTTCTTAAAAAATTTAAGTACGCTACTCCATTAAGTCGATTAGGGAGGAAAAATGGACCAATCAAATTATCACCCAGAACACCAAGCCATACATTGACTGAAAATTTATGTTGAAAATGCCTCGTCGCAGTTTCAGTTTCATGTGGGTTGTCGTACGCCCAAGTATGGGTATTACGAAAATTTACAATTCCATTTCTAGTAAAACAGGATTCATCAGTAACGAGAATACGCCGAAGAAAATACTGATGTCGTAAACAATTTCTTCTTAACCAGCGGCAGAACATCTTCCGTTTATTAAGATCTTGCGGTAATAAGTCTTGAACACGTGTTATATGGAATGGGTACAACTGTGCTTCATGAAGTGTCCGCCATACGCTTGACTGGCAAAATATTTAACTGGCGTGATAATCGTCTGGTGCTTGTGGTTGGTGATAATTCTACAGCATTTTATTATTGCTTGTTCATTATTATAGTTCCTTGCGCTACGTTGACGACCAATATCTATTCGCTTCGGTTTAAAGCTACCAGTTTCTCTAAGTCGTCTCTCCACAGCTTCAAATGTTTTGCGATCAGGTGTTCTTCAATGTGGAAAAGTATCACGATATTCCTGAACTGCAGCTAAACCATTCTTGTTTTAACTTTGCCGTAAATCAGTATCATGTCCCGTATACTCTTCAAACGAATACATACCATTTACATTATCTGCCATTATTTACTAAGATAATTACATACACTTTTATAAAAATATTTAATAAAATATTTTAAAAATAAATATTTAATAAAAATATTTTATACACTTGTATAAAATATTTCCAAATAATCACAGGATCTTACAAAATACAATCTTCACACGCCACAATACAAAAACCTCCATAAAGGTTATTCAAATATTACTTCATGAACTTAATTGTTGATCAGCTGATATTGCCAACCTTTGCAAAGAAAATATGACGATAAAAAGTGTTGAATAAATGATCAGCTGTTACTCACAACCTAAACATTAGTTAATATTCTATGCAGATAAGAATATGCATTTTTGTGCGTCTGTTTTATTTTTAAATAAAGCTAAATTTCAATACCTATTATTAATTTTTTTCCTAAGTAATTCACATGAATCTTTTCAGAATTAAATGTTCTACAAATCTGTTTAAGAAAAAAATGACCTTTATTTAACATTTATGGAAGTAATCTTACGTTAAACACAAAAATGTGTTATTTCTTTGCACCAATTCTTGTGTTTTTACGTAAGATATCTCTGAAAGTATTGCATTTACAGCTCTGGGACGAATTTTAATAAATTTGTCAGATATAAAAACATAAAAAACAATCGTATTTGTATCTTTGTAACTACCTTTACCATTTTTGGCATATGGTTATATGAACTTTTTTACTTGTTTTTAGCTATAGAATAAGCTCCCGAGAGATTGCCGTTTAGTTTTGAATCACCCTGTATACTGTGATTTTATAAAAAGAGCGCTATTCAAATAATTAACAAATACATTTTGTACATTAAAATTCAGGATCTATGTACAAAGTTTCATTGCGGGCATTTGTTTGGTTTAGTCTCAGAAGGATCTTTTATTTGGGGGGCAGCTCTTTTACTCTACGAATCGTTATCTCAACGACCCTATTTTTATATTTGCAATATCAGTGTTGGGTCTTTTACACTACTAAAACGTTTTAGAATCGTATAGAAACTAAAACACGTTTAAATTGGCATTAACATTAAATTTATGAGTAAAAAATAAACCTTTCCTCTACTCTTTGATGCCCCAGTGGGAAACTGCCCTCAGTGTAGTTAAGATATCTGGAGTTGTTATATAATCTCCAGTAAATTACAGTAAGAACGTACGCGTGTTACGTTTTGTATACAGAAACAGATTTGTAGTTTTCCATTCGATTTTTAAGGAGATTCTAAATATACATTTCTTATGCCAATAACGTGTATTTTGATATTTCCGCACTAAAATATTAAGTTCAACGATACAGTATGTTTTCAAACGTATCTGACGCATATTATAATATAAAGCCAATATTGAGGTCATACTTTGTATTTTAAGCAGCAAACAATTTCCGAGGTTTGTGCGTTTATAAAACCACATGTTTTAGGTTTGCAATTTATGACTTATTAAACATAGTCAATATGAAATGAATGCTTCAATGGTATTACTATTTCTATGAGTGTTGATGTAATGGTACCGCCATTTAATTATATTATCAATTCTAAAAATATAGAACTTCTAGAAGGATTTTTTTCTCTTAAGTCAATGCATCATTATCATGTTATTCATTCTATTTGTCTATTTTGAAAATTATAATGGTCATTTGTTAGTATTAAATTGATGTTTACCTCTGTTTAATGCATACGAGCTTTAATATTAAAAACTTATAATACGTTTTCTTTCTCCAATAAGCGAGTCCCTGGCGTCATATATGGTATATTGTTACGTAGAATGTTTTGGCGTGATTAGCCTACTATTCCATGTAATCGATTTGTTAATTTCATGTATAAGTTGTACAAAGATGTTTGTTAGCATTGCATGATTTTTACAGTTCAAATTAATCAACGTTCAAATAATGGAATGGAACAAATATTTTAACTACAACAGAATTAACAGTGAGGTAGTCTCAGGTAAAGGCTCGGGTGAGGTGGTTCCTTCCTCGAAATGGTGTCATTACCAGACAATAGGTTTATGGCAACCGGTCTCGAGTTTGCGTGTCCCTTCTGAATGTGTCTAATGAAATTACGTGTAAGGGTTATAAAAACTATTCTCAGAAATTCCGTGAGGGGTATTGGGTAAAGAGATAAGTCTACACAATAGCTTATCTTCCATATTATAACATCTGCTCATACCTACCAGGTGTCAGCAATAACATAAATTTCTCAAGCCTCAACCACATCTGACTCTGAAAAATTAGAAAAAAAAATCAGGGAAACCCTAATGTCCTAAATTACACGACATTTAAATACAATACAACCATGCGATATAATAACTCTAAATAAGATTCACATACCCTGAATAAATTCAGTGATTACAAAAAACAATAGTTCAAAAACTTTACAATAGTAAAATAATTGGTGACACATTTAAAAATAAATTGTTGCAGATAAAAACAGAAGTAAACAGAATAAAAATAATAAATGAAATATAAAATAAATTGTTTTTTGAAATTATATGTGAGGTTAGAAAAAATATATTGTTAATTAGCCTACAAATTTTACTTATTATTTTCATGGATATAAAGGACAACGTCATTTTAAAAAAGTGCGCAAAAGAGAAGCAGTAATATTTATGTTATAACTTCTAAAAATACTTCCGCATGCTAGAATTTCAAGCTATCACTTTTTATAATGCTTTTAATTTTTCATGTTTTAAAAAATAATGAAACTTTGGAGTACCAAATTCCATACGACGTTTGAACATTTTGCAGTATATATACTAATCTAGTTTATATAACCTTGATACTTGAAAATCTAATACTTTTATACGAGAACATCTGTCTAACGGTGCATTTAATTTTAGACGATAGACCTCTGACGGCCGACACCACCTTTTTGACGTTGGTATATTAAAGTTCAGCTTACAGAGCATCTGTGTACAAAGTTTCATTGCGGGCACTTGTTTGGTTTAGTCTCAGGAGTGACTTTTATACGAGAACGCCCCGTCTAACGGTGCATTTAATTTAGACGATAGACCTCTGGACGGCCGACACCACCTTTTTGACGTTGGTATATTAAAGTTCAGCTTACAGAGCATCTGTGTACAAAGTTTCATTGCGGGCACTTGTTTGGTTTAGTCTCAGGAGTGACTTTTATACGAGAACGCCCGTCTAAACCGTGCATTTAATTTTGACGTTAGGACCTCTGACGACCGACACCACCTATTTCACGTTGGTATATTAAAGTTCAGCTTACAGAGCATCTGTGTACAAAGTTTCATTGCGGGCACTTGTTTGGTTTAGTCTCAGGAGCGACTTTTATACGAGAAACGCCCCGTCTAACGGTGCATTTAATTTCGACGATAGGACCTCTGACGGCCGACACCACCTATTTGACGTTGGTATATTAAAGTTCAGCTTACAGAGCATCTGTGTACAAAGTTTCATTGCGGGCACTTGTTTGGTTTAGTCTCAGGAGCGACTTTTATACGAGAACGCCCCGTCTAACGGTGCATTTAATTTAGACGATAGGACCTCTGACGGCCGACACCACCTTTTTGGACGTTGGTATATTTAAAGTTCAGCTTACAGAGCATCTGTGTACAAAAGTTTCATTGCGGGCACTTGTTTGGTTTAGTCGCAGGAGCGACTTTTATACGAGAACGCCCCGTCTAACAGGTGCATTTAATTTAGACGATAGGACCTCTGACGGCCGACACCACCTTTTTGGACGTTGGTATATTAAAGTTCAGCTTACAGAGCATCTGTGTACAAAGTTTCATTGCGGGCACTTGTTTGGTTAAGTCTCAGGAGTGAACTTTTATACGAGAACGCCCCGTCTAACCGTGCATTTAATTTTTACGATAGGACCTCTGACGGCCGACAACCACCTATTTGACGTTGGTATATTAAAGTTCAGCTTACAGAGCATCTGTGTACAAAGTTTCATTGCGGGCACTTGTTTGGTTTAGTCTCAGGAGTGACTTTTATACGAGAAACGCCCGTCTAACCGTGCATTTAATTTAGACGATAGGACCTCTGACGGCCGACACCACCTATTTGACGTTGGTATATTAAAGTTCAGCTTACAGAGCATCTGTGTACAAAGTTTCATTGCGGGCACTTGTTTGGTTAAGTCTCAGGAGTGACTTTTATACGAGAACGTCCGTCTAACCGTGCATTTAATTTTGACGATAGGACCTCTGACGGGCTGACACCACCTTTTTGACGTTGGTATATTAAAGTTCAGCTTACAGAGCATCTGTGTACAAAGTTTCATTGCGGGCACTTGTTTGGTTAAGTCTCAGGAGTGACTTTTATACGAGAAGCCCGTTCTAACAGTGCATTTAATTTTGACGATAGGACCTCTGACGGCCGACACCACCTATTTCACGTTGGTATATTAAAGTTCAGCTTACAGAGCATCTGTGTACAAAGTTTCATTGCGGGCACTTGTTTGGTTTAGTCTCAGGAGCGACTTTTATACAAGAACGCCTCGTCTAACGGTGCATTTAATTTTCGACGATAGGACCTCTGACGGCCGACACCACCTTTTTGACGTTGGTATATTAAAGTTCAGCTTACAGAGCATCTGTGTACAAAGTTCCATTGCGGGCACTTGTTTGGTTAAGTCTCAGGAGTGACTTTTATAGGTGAACGCCCGTCTAACCGTGCATTTAATTTAGGACGATAGGACCTCTGACGGCCGACACCACCTATTCGACGTTGGTATATTAAGTTCAGCTTACAGAGCATCTGTGTACAAAAGTTTCATTGCGGGCACTTGTTTGGTTTAGTCTCAGGAGCGACTTTTATACGAGAACGCCCCGTCTAACGGTGCATTTTAATTTAGACGATAGGACCTCTGACGGCCGACACCACCTTTTTGACGTTGGTATATTAAAGTTCAGCTTACAGAGCATCTGTGTACAAAGTTTCATTGGGGCCACTGGTTTGGTTAAGTCTCAGGAGTGACTTTTATACGAGAACGCCCGTCTAACCGTGCATTTAATTTAGGACGATAGGACCTCTGACGGCCGACACCACCTATTTGACGTTGGTATATTAAAGTTCAGCTTACAGAGCATCTGTGTACAAAGTTTCATTGCGGGCACTTGTTTGGTGTTTAGTCTCAGGAGCGACTTTTATACGAGAACGCCCCGTCTAACGGTGCATTTAATTTATACGATAGGACCTCTGACGGCCGACACCACCTTTTTGACGTTGGTATATTAAAGTTCAGCTTACAGAGCATCTGTGTACAAAGTTTCATTGCGGGCACTTGTTTGGTTAAGTCTCAGGAGGAGTGACTTTTATACGAGAACGCCCGTCTAACCGTGCATTTAATTTTGACGATAGGACCTCTGACGGCCGACACCACCTATTTGACGTTGGTATATTAAAGTTCAGCTTACAGAGCATCTGTGTACAAAGTTCCATTGCGGGCACTTGTTTGGTTAAGTCTCAGGAGTGACTTTTATACGAGAAACGCACGTCTAACCGTGCATTTAATTTTGACGATAGGACCTCTGACGGCCGACACCACCTATTTGACGTTGGTATATTAAAGTTCAGCTTACAGAGCATCTGTGTACAAAGTTTTCATTGCGGGCACTTGTTTGGTTAAGTCTCAGGAGTGACTTTTATACGAGAACGCCCGTCTAACCGTGCATTTAATTTTGACGATAGGACCTCTGACGGCCGACACCACCCTATTTGACGTTGGTATATTATAGTTCAGCTTACAGAGCATCTGTGTACAAAGTTTCATTGCGGGCACTTGTTTGGTTTAGTCTCAGGAGCGACTTTTATACGAGAACGGCCCCGTCTAACGGTGCATTTAATTTAGTACGATAGGACCTCTGACGGCCGACACCACCTTTTTGACGTTGGTATATTAAAGTTCAGCTTACAGAGCATCTGTGTACAAAGTTCCATTGCGGGCACTTGTTTGGTTAAGTCTCAGGAGTGGCATTTTATTAGAGGACGTCCATTTTACGATACATTCCTACGGTTTACTTAGGTATTATATTTGGGATTTTTATTCATGACACATTTAATGGGAAACCTTTGTGGAAAGTAATAAAATAGAAAAAAACTGTGTTGATTTTGTGAAAGATCGTTTTTATAATTAGTATTATACAATTTATCTCAGTTTTTGAATTTTTGTTAACGCCTTCAGATTGATGACTGCAACATTGATGCACTAGACGGTCTGGGACGATAAAGTGACGCTAACTTCACGGTGGTGGGAAAAACAGTTGGCATTCTAATCTAATCATAATCTTTGCTACTGTTTTCTTCCTCAATAAATTGCAGACGACGATGTGATTTATTGATTGAAATTAAATGGGGATGGTAACATGGTAACAATGTTTCATACAATTTCATATTGATGCACGAGTCCGAGATATATGGTGAAAATATCAAATTTAAAGATTGAAAATGGTTATTTTATGTAAGTAACATAATAAAATATTAGCTTGATAGCTCACCAACTATAGCTTCCAAGTGTAAACAAGAATAAATATATTTGTTTAGTCAAAGTTGAGTTACAGGACAGACAATTCATCAAATAAGTTCTATGTACGACAATTTACATAAATTAAAGTTAGCATAAACCATTCACACAAATCAAAACAAATTTTTTGTGATTAGAGACAAAAGTCAAATTTTAACCAAATGCCACACAGTGAAAAGTTTACCACAACTAAAGTATGCACCAAATCCAAGGATTCATGTAATTACCTTTGTGATAAAACTTATACAATTTGAATTAACCTGTCATCTTATGCTTTGTTTGTTCAGTAAATATTTCAGTTACTGATCACTGCCCTTATTAACCCTCCATCTGTTAGACCTAGTCTCTAAAAACGTTTCTCCAATGTTGAACCACTAGTCGATTTGCAGTTATCTTTTAAATCAAAGTTTTACTATCGAAAATAAGACGTAAGTGGGACAAATATTATACCAAATTAATCGGAATGTTTCATAGATTAATTTGATGAATAGTGTATTGAATAATATGCGTAATACGGCTAGAGTATGATAAGTGCACCTGGTTTTTTATATTGAAATTATCAGACAATATTTAATTACTATACACATTGATATAATCAATCAATAGTAATTATTCTGAACAATAAATAAATCATCTGTACCAACTGTATACACATTTTAATATTCTAAACACAATTTTAATCTATAAGTAACTTCTTTTAAATAAAAAAAGATATTAACTTTAGAAACTAAACAAAATAACACATAAAGACGATTTAAGATGTCTTTCTCGGTTTCAAGACGTTTGTTTTGTTGTTAGATTTTCTTTATTATTTATATGACATTTTTCCTGTCACCTGTCTTAATTTTATCGTTTGATTAATGGTTATGGTTTCTTCAGTATTTATGATATTACGTAATTGTTTAAACTATATCTATTAATTAGAAACATATCACTTTAATTTAGTATTTTAGATATATTGGTATCGATTGATAGTGTTCTGTTATTCGATATATCAAGTATCGATGATTGTAATAAGTGAGAAAAACCGGGTCCACTTATCGTACTCTGCCCCATAATAAGTATGCACCGAAATGATGAAGATGCAATACCAATATTGGTTTGCTGTGTCTATCGCGCACTTCAAGAGAATGCGTAAAAATGGGATTCTTTCCCTATACTTTTACCTTGGGAAATTTTGTTTAGGAATGAGTTTGGCTATATCACTGTGTTCAGAATTTCTTTCTCAAAAGGAATATCTGCTTCAACAATCTGTTCATTACTATATGTTGAGAAAAAAGGCCTTTGACATAACCATTGTTTGCAACATTTCTTTAATGTTAGAAGACTAGTAAACTTGTGAAATTTGCCACCAAGTGGCAGGATATCTTCAAGGAATAAGTGAATTATAAGTTAAGTGTTTATTTTGTGAACAAACAATATAATTTTGAGAAAACTATGGCCATCATAGTGACGCACCAGTATTGCGCATTATGAATTCTAAACTTGTATTTGTGAGTTCTAAGCTTACATTCACAGGTCTGTAGGCTAAATTTGTTGTATAAAAATTAGTCTAGACCAAATATTTTTTTATTTCATTATTTTTTATTTATTGGAGCGCTATGAGTGACCTTAGTAAATAATTAATCTAAATGTAGACAATTATTATTAGGCAATGAGTTATTGTTATAATAAATTTATTTATTTTAAGAATTTTCTGGCAATATACTGCGTTTTTATCAACTTTTGTTTTGAAAAAAAAATTTAGTATTTACAACAAACATATTTACATACAAACCTATAAAAAACAAAAATATATATTTTTCTTTTCTGAACTTGTACGCTGTACAACTTAGAGGAGGTCTCAAAATATAATAAGCATACAGAAAATATCTAAAAATGTTAGAATGTGAATGTCATTTTTTTTTGTAAAAATACAACATTTCACTATTTACACAAGAAAATAAAATGTTTCAAGAAAAGTGGAATTTTTTCATGTTTTGCATAAGAAACCTTTTTTAGAACATTTTGTACATTTTGAAAAGTAATTTAAAAAAATTTATATATTTGTTATAAGGCTTTATTTGTAGATGTTTTTACTTTTCTATTTTTCACATATAATGTAAAATAAAAATCTAAATTTACATTAATAAATTAACCTATATGCATATAAGTGTTACTGATTTTGTACTGAAAAATAAAACTGATGAGCTGACAGGAAAGTCTGGAAATGAAGGTGATGGGGATGCTCCTGGTGGAAAATACGGTCTTGAGAAGCTTCCAGAAGAGAAACTAAAGGACTGTTCAACTTGTTCAGGGAAAAAGAATTTTGAGGGTAAACGAAAATGTTCAAGCACAATTTTTATGAACTGCAAAGTAGGCTTGCAACCTCAGTGTTATCTCACACATACTTGCCAGTAACAAGTAGACTTGTGTCCATTGTAAATAGTTATTATTATTTTTATATAAACACATTGTACAAAATTTTATAGTGCCTAATATTTTATAGAATAAGTTGTGTGCAAATAAAAGGACTTTTGATAGCCAAATTATCTCACAACTTCTAGGAAAACATCCAGATGTGTTTCAATAAAAACATTTCTCTTTTAGTTCAATAAAGTATTTATTTTAATGTTTATGTCAATTGTTGTATGAATAAAACTGTACCAAAAAGTCGTTTAAACCTAAAAAAATAATACAATTAGTACAACATGAACAGTTTATACATTTTTTGGCTTTACTGAGTTTTATGTAATTATTTTAGAAGAAAGTGTTTAATTTTTTATGCTTCTCAATGTTGCCGCTCCCATCGCTAAAAATGATTTTCTAGACAAATAAATCTATTTACAAAATATAGTGTTATTTGTACACTATCTATTTAAAGACATAATCACAAAACTTTATAACACTAATTGATAACATACACTTACACAAGATAATTATACTCAATCACACAACACTTATTAACACTCTACACAAACTTGACTAGGCTAAACTGCATGAAAATGGCTAGGGCAAACTCTTCCGTTGTCTTAGAGTGAGAGAGACAGATTTCTGTTTAGGAAATTTGCCTGTAGTGACAACCTGTAGCATGAAATATTATTGTAACTAATAGTACATTTCTTCTGCTACAGCAACATATCTTTTTCTGTGTATGTGCAATAAAAAACTGCTAAAATAAATGTTTTTCAAAGATGTCTTTCTCACTTTCTAAATTACCTCTTGTGAGGGTTTATAGAAACATATTTGGTAAATTAAGTGGATCACAAAATAAAACGGCGGACATAATGGAAAAAGGATTATTTCTACTAGAAGTTACACAATTTCCAGTTCCTGTTTAATATCATGTGGGCGATTAACTGTGATTAGTTAAAATGAGGTGTTTTGTGGTTTCCGCTGTATAGATTGATGCTTTAATAAAAGTTAAGAAAATGAATTACTACGGTCATTATGGTACCAGTATCATCATGATATCTTGTAAACTAACAATTTATCAAATAATTTGTTTATAGACGTCCCAGACGTGAGTTGCAGCATAGCAATAACGATCCAAAGACGTCACAGACATATTCTCCATAGTCCTAGGGTTAAAATTGGAACTACTTTTCTCATACAGAATAATATTTCCTTGTTCTACATATGTGTGCATTGTGAGATCTTATTGTCTCCATGAATCAACTTCATATCGGTTGCTGCTGATATCAGCCATTGCGCCATCTTGCGATAAGTAAAAAAAACTATACTGATATAAGGGGTACTTTGACTCAAATAAACATTTATGTTAATTTAGACCTGAGAACAAAAGTCCATATCGGGCTAATACAAGTGATAAGCATTGATGGTGACGAATTATTAACATCCCTTGAAGTAGTACCTATCACTCTTTTAGGTTCAAATTTAAAGGGTCTGAATGTGAATACTTCTGGTCATTACTGCAAGTTAGGAAACGCAACTTTACAAAGTTAACAAATATCGTTGATTCGCTTAACCATAACTTCTTATTGTCTATCTTGCATGAAACGTAGTTCTACTTTTTATGTTCTACAACTTCAATATTTGTATTTTCATCCCCTTGAACCTTGTATTGTTTTGTTCAGGAGGATAATTGCAATAGGTTAATCATGCAACTTTTGTTATTAGTGAGGATAAAAATAAATTTGAAAATAATGCAAACAATTTAACCAAACTTTCTTAAAACAAATAAATAATGTGAAAAAAAACAAACTTTAATTTAATAAATGAGAAAAACTAACATAACCATAACTTTATAATTTTGTATTACTTGTTACCTACTTACAAACCACGTGGTAACTTCCTATCACATCAAAATATCTCCTGACTTAAAAATAATAACAACACACGATTACATGACAAACTCATACTTTCACTCTGAAAAACACAATGACCAATTTTAAAATATGAATAAATTAATTTCTTAATGTTTGATCTACTTTTGTAATCCACACTTTACACATACACAATTTTCCAAACTGAATAATGATATTAGAGTTGAGCCGTGGTAGTTGGGTAATGGACTCCATGGTTGTCCACCAGGCATTGAAGGCTACATGTGGGGGGGGGGGGGGGTTGTTAGTTGCTGTGCTATACTAAGCTGTTTTGACCAAGATAAGCTATTGGATTGAGATAAAACTGGAAAACATTGATAACAATATACAAATATAAGCACAAAATGACATTTCCATTCCCAATATTAAAATGCATAGTTACATTATTTGTGATTTGCACTCCTTAAAACCTCTTAGTTGTGTTCAGGAAGACATGTAGAGTACGTTAATAATGTTTAAATTATGATTGGCAACCCCGGGCGCTAACTTTAATGATACCCAATATTTGTTTGCCTATACTGTATCCATATAAAATCAATGGTTAAACACATCTATAGTTATCTTTTATCAGATAAGCCGGCAACCACGGGCGCTAACTTTAATGATACCCAATATTTGTTTGCCTATACTGTATCCATATAAAATCAATGGTTAAATACATTTATAGTTATCTTTTATCAGATAAGCCGGCAACCACGGGCGCTAACTTTAATGATACCCAATATTTGTTTGCCTATACTGTATCCATATAAAATCAATGGTTAAACACATCTATAGTTATCTTTTATCAATAAGCCGGCAACCACGGGCGCTAACTTTAATGATACCCAATATTTGTTTGCCTATACTGTATCCATATAAAATCAATGGTTAAACACATCTATAGTTATCTTTTATCAGATAAGCCGTTAAATCCATTAAAATACTGTTAAACTCTTTTAGGATTGGCCTTTGGTTATATTTTGGGAAAATTAGAATAGTGTTAAGGACCAGTAGTATTGTGAAAAGTATGCTTTTTTGCTTCGGCATATTGCTGGTTCAGTATTTTTAGCCTTCCATTGCCGTATTAAGAAGTAGTCTATTGAGGATTGAATTTTATAATCAAATTTACCATTTACAACAGCTACACAGATCCAATATATTCTCTGCTTGCATTCAAAATATTCATAAAAAGATATCAAACAACGGTAGTATTTATGCTATCAAAAAAATGAAATGGAAAATGCCTTTTTTTAAATAGACAGAGTTAAGCACTGATATAGTATACATATTGTAACTTTGTAAATTTTAATGTAGGGTATCTATAGAAGAGTAATGTATTACATATAGTTAATCCTAGACATCTAAACAACACTAAAGAGCAGTTCACTTTGGTAAACCTCAGTCTTTGGGGGGTTAGCTTCTTTCCAATGATTAATTTTTTTTAATGTAGCAGATAAGGGCCTATGTCCTAAATATATAACATACATTTCACCCCAACTCCCTCCCTTTGGAGAATACTATGACTTTGTTGAATTGTTTGATTTTTACAAAATGTGTTCTAACTAATGTTTCAATGTATATTTTCTTGAAATTCAACTAATTATTTATCTCCCCAAACTTATTTTGTGGTGCTTGAAACCCCTACCAAACAACATCACGGCAAGGGATGTACAAGGATGGTTCAATACAGACTTTTAATGATCTCTTCCATGTTTACATATTTAAATTTAACTAGTACAAGTACTTATACCCCCACACCCCATGAGGTAATAAAAACTATGCCGAAAATAGTGTTAGCTAGTTGTCACTATTATTTTATAAATAAGTTATTAGTTTTGTTACTAACAAACGCAAGTATATATCTATGGCTCATAAATAGCAAAAACAATTGGAATATGAAGTACACTACAAAAGTATAAATAAAAAGTAAACCCCAGGTTTTGGGGTTTCATAGAAATTTGCTTAATTAAAAAAATGTTTTATGTTGTAAATATTTTTAGTTATTATAAATAGGTTAACTTTATTTTATTTTGTAAACAGCATTCTATCTATATTGGGCTTCTAATTATGATCTTTTATGCTCTTATATGCAGTTGTATGGCATATCCCCAAAGTGATGGTATCTAATTTCGGGAAAAAAGTGTTTGGCCCTGTTTCCAAAAAAAGTCAAGTATAGATGATCTTAGCTTGTAGTATTGGAGCAGTCATTTATCTTTAAACCTTGAGGGGTGTTATGGCACTGTTTTGAATCCAGCGGCCTTTACAATAGATCCATAGATAGTTAAATTACAGGTTTCATCTTATACTATTCAGTGATTTAAAGTATAATTATAAATATATATATATTTAACTATTAGTATTAATTATTTTATCACAAGATACATACATAAAACGTTTATTGAAGTAAATTCTGGCTCAGCTGCTGCGTGATTACTAATACATTACATTTGTTTAGGATTACCTTAAAGCTGCTGTTGTAGAATATTATTATAATTTATAATTACTAGTGCTTGTATTCTCGCAAAATGCCAAGATTAAATCTTAAGAACATCCTTAAGTCAAGCTGTGTTTCTTTGGTGGATGGACGGTTTGGTAAAACATCATATTTCAATTTGGCTGAGGTTAAGATCTGGGCCATACGCCACACTCTCATCTGTCTTCTATGCTGCACTTTAGATCAATGCATTTTTATTGAAATAAATCTAAAAGTGCAGTTGTATCTTCATCTAACCATGGGAAGTCTTCAGGTCAGGTTTAATAATAAATACACAGTTGTATTTCAATGTAGATACATAAATTTAATTGTTATAGTTATAGACAGAGTTGGTGTTAAGTTTTTGAAGTGTGGTGATGTGACAGAATATATATTATGTTACAATGAGCATAAGCTTAGTCTTGCTAAGTTATAATTAAGACACACACCTTTATAATAATGTTGTGCTTTGTGTTTTATTTTCAGATGTAATATGAGGATACAATTGGCTTGTGTGCAGTGCTGTGAAAGTTAATTTTTATATACTCAGGAAATAAGAATTTAATTACAAAAAGATAGTGAAATATCAGTTACCAGCAAGAATAGTAGATATAGCTAGTCAATAATCCAGTATTTGTATTCATTTATTGCATCTTAAATGTAAATTAGAACATTAGTATTAAAAGTAATGTACTGCCAATATAAAAATGATATAGACCCACTTAACAAAAGCTTGAAACAAATATCTTGTTACTAATACAAAGAAAGAAACATATAATAGATAAAGTTTGAACAAAAACTTTGGTAGTAAGTAGGTTTAATAAGGTAGAAAATAATAAGGTAAACCAGAAAGGTAAAATGTATTTATCTGCAGATAAATATATTAGAAAGCAATTTTTAAAATATACTTAATAACACAAATCTTTAAAATGTGTTCTCTGATAGATACACTATGAATACACAAATGAAACAATTTTGTTCACAAATGTTAAGCCACACCACTAATAAACCTTATAAGTGTGGCTTTTGCAGATTTGAGAGTAGTAAGAGTGGAAATTTGAAACAACACATGTTAATCCACACAGGTGAAAAACCTTTTAAATGTACCCTTTGCAGCTATGAGTGCACTAGAAGTGGACATTTGAAGATACACATGTTAACCCACAAAGGGGATAAACCTTATAAGTGCACAATGTGTAATTATGCGTGTATCACAAGCGGACATTTGAAGAAACACATGTTAATACACACGGGTGAGAAACCTTACAAGTGTACCCTTTGTAGCTTTGAGTGTGCTAGAATTGGAAGTTTGAATATACATATATTAAAACACAAAGGCGAGAAACCTTATAGTTGTACACTTTGCAGCTATGCAGGTAATACGAGAGGAAATCTTAAAGGACACATGTTAACTCATATAGATGACAAACCTCATAAATGTATCTTTTGCAACTATGAATGTAATAAAGTTGGAAATTTGAAGAAACATATGTTAACACACACAGGTGAAAAACCGTTTAAATGTTCCTTATGCAGCTATGTTTGTACTGTGAGTGGAAACTTAGAAAGACATCTTCTAACTCACACTGGTGAGAAACCTTATAAATGCTCCCTTTGTAGTTATGAATGTAATCAAGCAGGCAGTTTAAAGAAACATATGTTTACTCACTCAGGTGAAAAACCATACAAGTGTTCCCTTTGCAGCTATGAGTGTTCTCAAAGTGGAAGTTTGAAAGAGCATATTTTTAATCACACAGGTGATAAGCCTTTTAAATGTTTGCACTGCAGCTACTCATGTAGCAAAAATGGAAATTTAAAGACCCACATGTTGACCCACACAGGTGAGAAACCTTATAAGTGTACCCTTTGCAATTGTGCATTTACTAAAAATAGAAATTTAAAGAAACATATGTTGACACACAATGATGAAAAACCATTATGAATGCATCATGTGTAGCTGTTTCACAAATTTGGGTTTGATCGTTTGGTCGTGCCAAAACCCACTATAACCCTTTACTTAGCATCTATTCACTTCATCCTGTCCATGTCTACTTGAATTAGCCTGACTTGGTCACTATATATTGCCAATATACATATATTGTGTATATTGGCTTGAAAAATGTTCAAAATTATAAAATCTAATTGATTACAAAAATGGGTTTTAGAGATTCATACAAGAATGGTTTATAGAATTCAATAAATATAGAAAGTAAAGAGTTAAGTAACCGTCTTGCTGCTATACATGTATGCGTAGTTGCATGACCCAGGTTGTGTAAGAAAGGACTATGTAGTGTTAACATCAGATAAAGTGGAAAGTTCATTCATGTGTTGTAATTTAGTTTGAAGATACAGTCATGGGATGAATAGTTTTACTCTTAAACACAAAAATACTGTTAAAATATTTTTACAATTACAAAGTTTGTGTTACATAAAAAATATGATAATATAAAAAGGCAACTTTATCCCTAAATTAAATTTTATACCTAACGAAGTGTACAAATAAATAAATCATACAATAATTCTATCCTACATGGCATGACATTTTAGAAATATAATTAATATGGCTTCAAAAGTATTTTTATAAATATTTAATATTAATTCTTCTATATATGAATGATTTTCAAAGGAGTATTAGTAACAGGAATGTAATTATTTTTGCGGATGACGGAAATTTATCTGAGAAAATCCCACTGATTTTGGAGAGATCCGCAAATGAGACTTTTCAAAAAGCATGTTTGCTTTCACGCAATAGGCTTGAAATAATAATAACACTTTGAAATATAAACTGATTTATTTGTTCACAAAAAGAACTGGAAACAAAATTCAAGTCCGTGGGGCAAGGGAGGTTGTAGCGAGTAGAGATGCCAGATCCTTGGGTGTGGCTAGATGAAACTCTTAACTGGAAAAGTCATATCCAGAGCTTTCAAGCAAAACAGAGCTTAACAAGCTATGGATTGAGAGTAACCTACCCTGTCACCACACAAAAGTTACTGATTTCTGAATGTTATAGTTATATTTATTGGCATCTGATATATGGATTGGTCTTTTGGTGTAATTCCTATGACTCTTGAAAAATGTTCAAAATTATAAAATCTAATTGATTACAAAAATGGGTTTTAGAGATTCATACAAGAATGGTTTATAGAATTCAATAAAATCACTCCTTGTATTTACATATTGGAAATAATATTACTGTGTAGGAGCAGGGGGAGTTGGATGGGCCAGTGCATAGGTATTCACTAAGAAATTCCTCCTTGCAGAACCTTGTACATCATCTTAACGTATTTTAGAGGGAACTGAGACTGTACAACCATTTGCCAAGACAATTAATTAAAGAAGTAAAAACTTTATTAGATTCAAAAATCTTTTAAAGGACCACCTGATGGAGCACACACTTTACTCTGATAGTGAGAGCGCTAAGTAAAACTCTGTAACAGTACCTGATTATTTTTATGATATTTTAGCATTTTATATTTGAAAAAGTGTATATTAGATTTTTATTACTTGTGTTTGTTCTGTACTGAAAGGGCGTTTATTAATGACTGGATGACGAATCAAATGTTTACTTTAGCGAAAAATCATTGTAAACCAGTTTATGATGAATGTATTTCATAAATATATGAAATATTGCAAATGTATTGTGTGTTTTCATTTTATACGGGTTTTTAATATAAATAAGCTGTTATAAACTGTTATTTAATAGGTCGACTGCCATGAATACCATATTGGTACTCACTCCAACTTTTTTATGGTGCCATGAGTACCACTGCTACTCAGTCAATTGGAAATTGCAGCAGATTAAAGATTGAGTTGTTTCATTTAATACTGTAAACTATACCCTTGAAATAACGGCTATGCTATTAAGAAAGGGTAATTTAAACTAATAAATATTTAAAGTATTATATTAAATAATATTATAATAATTTCTTTATAGGCAATATAATGTATTGCCTAATATAATATATTTCCCTAGGGCAATATGATATATTGCCCTCTGGCAAGAGCATTAGGAGAAAGCAAAACTCACTTAGTCGGAAACCTCAGGAAAAATAGGAAAGTAATCTCGAGAGACATTGTCAAAGCAAAATTGAAAAAGGGGAAATTCTAGCTAAAAATAACGAGGTCAATATCGTTGTCCTAAAATGGAAAGACTATAACAGATGTTTTAATGCTCTCTACAAAACATCGAGCTGAAATGCAAGAGGTTTATGTGAGAGTTTGCAAAAAGAAAAACAAACCTATTGCAGCTGTTGACTACAATAATGCAAAATCTTACATTGGCTACTCAGATTAAATGGGTTCTCATGGAACACCACTTAGACGATCAGTAAAGTGGTATAGAAAAATTACTGTAGATCTTTTGCTGACACCTGTTATAAATGTTCTGTATTTATTGAAAACTATAGCAGGTAAACCAATGAAAATAACTGAGTTCAAAGAAGGTTTATGTAAAGAACTGAAGAAAAGTCAGCCTTAGTTTTAGTAGAAACTCAGCAGCGGCGATATACTTACACGCATGAAGTAAATGCACTAGATGCTACCAAATGAACTGCAAAGAGGGAGGTAGGGAGTTAGCACAGAAGAAAACAAAAACAAGGTGTGTACTAAATGCCTCAAATGTGAAATCTTCCTATGCAAAGACTGCTTTTACATTCAGCAACCACCAAAAGCAAAATAAATTATCATTACTTCAGAAACCAATTATAATATTTTGTGAACTCTATTTAATTGTTCAACAAATAGTAATAAGATTGTATTTTATCCATAGGTGACCTAAAATTGTATATTACGTTTTTTTTTTTTAGAATTGTAAAATTGTATTTTTTATTTCCCCTATCTCGAGTAACACATTTATATATCTTTAAAATATAGTTTAAAAATTCATGACTGTGAGTACCACTTTGGTACACACACATTTTTTTTTTAAATTTGTGAAATAATGAAACTTGATTATTAGAAGTTTATAAACAAAAATATTCAAAAATTAAATAATAAAAAATATTGGTCTTAGTGGTCAGATACCTTACATCAGTATTGCTGTCAGCCAGTTAAGTATTATTTCACGAAAATAAATCTCGAATTATTCCTTTTATCACAATAGGAAAAGTAACAATGTGTCATGAATCGTCACCAGCTGACACTAGAACAATAGAACAGTACAAACAAATTCTTATATTATGAAAAGTATGATTTCTCTTTTTCCAACAATGTGATTAATACCAAATTCGACTGACATATACACCTTTAATATATGTAGTGTGAAAGTATGCTGGTTTTTATTATATCAAAATTGTTTGAAATACATGAGTGTATACAAAGTGTCTAGAAAAATCATCATTTCATACCAGTAAATTACACTTGAATAGTATATAATGAATTTGTAATTAGAAAACATTCACACTCTCTTTTCTTCAGTGCCGTGTTCTAAATATGTATAAAGTATTTTAAAATCAAAATAAGCCATAACAGTCTCCGCCACAGCTCAGTCAATGCAGGTGTTCTCATAAAATCAATCAGAACCAATTTGATTGATTTGGATTTTCTAAAACAATACTGTCTTTCTACCAGAAAGAAGTTTGTGCTTCAAGGTCGATCAGCTGGTTGTCGATGTTTTCAATAAATTTTGATGTTACTGTTAGGAGTAATATCGGACGAAAGTTGTACACATCCTTAACATCGCCATTCTTGAATAAAGGCTTGACTTTGGAAATCTTACAGGCTTTTGGGAAGATGCAGGTAATGATTGACTTGTTCCCTCTGACAGAATTTTAAGGCCTTTATACAAAGGCCATCAATCTTAGACGGGGTTTTCGGACTGAAATGTACATTTTTCTGAATTTATTTTTCATAAATTTTGTTTTGTTTTCCCCACTGCCATGCCCTTAAGCCTCAAGGGCTTTTTTGCGCACCCCGGAAACACACAATGAGGCCTACCAGTCTATGATTTCAGCAGTTCCACAAACCGCCAAAAACAACCTATTAGGTCCTCCTGGGGAAATTCACCACCTTTGTCCAAACTACCAAAGATGGCATACCGCTCCCTTGCTAAAAAGGGACTTGCTTCAATAAGGGCAGTCAAAGAGCAGGTGCTCAACAGTTTCATCCTGCCCATCACACATTCTACAGAGCGGATCCTCCTGAAGGATGCTGACTCTGTGAAGATGCTTCCTCAGGTGACCATACCCCGTGATAAGACCAATAACCCGAGAAGACATTGATCTATTTAATGAGAGGTCCCACACTACCCTGGAGGAAGGCGACTGTAAAACCATTCTGCTCATTCTCAAGCCTGGATGCAACCTCCACCTTCTCTCATGCTCCGCGCGAACCCATTTCGAGACAGCCCTAGAGGATTCACACCTTGGAACACCGCAGAACGGTTGAGGGCCCGTCATAATTGACGCTGAGCCCCGGTTGGCCAGGGCATCAGCTCTTTTGTTCTCAGGGATCCCCCCATGACCAGGAACCCAACAAACGTTCACATTGTTGATTCTGGCAAGGGAGGAAACGGCTTCATCAATTAACTTAAATCTGTTTGTTCAAAGTGGTGTTATTCTGAACTTGTGGAAAAACATAATCTTCATTATTGACTTAAGTTCAACCTAGATTTTATTAGCAATGTTTATAAAATTTTTGAAGTCACTTATTTGAGTTGGATTGTTAATTTCTATACTATCATATACTAATGTCATTTTATCACAAAGTTTACTATTATTTCCTCTAAAACTATTTACAATGTTTTAAAATTATTTTTGTTTATCTGATTTAATGATCCTATTGTTATACAACTGAACTTCTGTATCTTCCTATGACAGTTGTGTATCTTAATTTATTTTCTTCAGACCTGTTGCTTTTCCAAGAGTTGGAGCTGGCAATCATTTCATTTTTCAAATTTATTATATAATTATTTAGCCACACTATTTTATAGTTCACTTTTACAATTACTTATTTAATTGGACAAGCATAAACATGTTTAAATGAATGATTCATACTTTTTGTTTACATATTATGTCTTATTATTAAAATTATTCTAACTTTCCATTCTGAGTCTAGCTTTTAAATCAGTAAAATATTTTTGTTCAAGCTTGCTTAAGGTCTAACTATTTGATTTTTTACAGTTTGAATACATTTTAAAAACGATTTCATGATGATTAGAAATTAACGATTCAACAATGGCACATCTACTTTATCTAGGTTGATGAAAAAATTATCAATAGATGTTGCACAGTGTTCAGTTTCTCTAGTGGCCTCAAAGATTTCAGTGGTCAAGCCAAAGATTTTAATGATATTATTAAATTCTGCTGTGTTGCGATTTGGATCCAAGAGATTTATATTTAAATCACCACCCGAGATGACATTTATTTTATTTTGTAGTTCTTACTATGTTGTATAAGTATTTTTATTATGTTATAATTTCAATAAACATTGAATCGCAAAAAGTACTTGCTCCGCTGGGAGTCGAACCCGGATCTCTCACTTGCCGGGTGAATGTGCTACCATTACACCACAGAGCGCTTACTTTTTCCGATTCAATTATTTTGTATTTAGCCGTATCTGTCACATATGTGTTTAAATAAGCAAACTAACATATGATCGGAAGACCAAATACCTGTCAAACGACTTTTATTTACATTAAATTGTATAAATGGCAAAAGCCTTATTTAATTTCAATAAACATTGAATCGCAAAAAGTACTTGCTCCGCTGGGAGTCGAACCCGGATCTCTCAATTGCCGGGTGAATGTGCTACCATTACACCACAGAGCGCTTACTTTTTCCGATTCAATTATTTTGTATTTAGCCGTATCTGTCACATATGTGTTTAAATAAGCAAACTAACATATGATCGGAAGACCAAATACCTGTCAAACGACTTTTATTTACATTAAATTGTATAAATGGCAAAAGCCTTATTTAATTTCAATAAACATTGAATCGCAAAAAGTACTTGCTCCGCCGGGAGTTGAACCCGGATCTCTCACTTGCCGGGTGAATGTGTTCAATGTTATAAATTATTCTTGTATAATTATATGTTGTTCAGCTCAAATGTACATTTATTAAGGACATATTTTGATGACGTCATCACAGCTTATTCATTATCAAGTTGATTAACCAGAAGGAATATTCAGGGGAATTACAATATAACATACAGAAAAAATAAATAAACATACCACAACACAATCAATAAATAAACAACATGAAACGTATAATTTAGTAAACTAGTTACAAGGCTATTGATACAAGCATGATAGAAGCTTGGTGCAGCCAAGGGCTGACTGAGTGGTTGGTTCCTAATTCCAACTTATCATTGTTGTCCAATTGTAAAGAGGTAGATGTACTTTTATTATAGACAAGAGAGTTGAAAATGGAGTAGGAGCTGAATTTTAATTTGTTACTCAGTATTAATGATGTATGTTATTGCTTTTGAAATATGTATATATTTCATTATCTTATAATGTATCCACTACATGAATAGCAAAGTGGATTATTAAAGCAGTGCCTTTCAATATTGCATAATGCAGAAATCCAGATAGCATCATTGACCAGTGATAGAACCATAAAGCAATTTATCCTTGGTAATTACGTTGGGATGCTCTTTTTAAATCACATAGTAACACATTTTCCACACTCTATCACTAAGGATCCAGTTAACTTATTTTTAGATCCAGCCCACATGCTGAGGTTGGTAAGAAGACCACAACGGTATAGAATGGCGTTATATAGAACTTCTTAATACCGTCAAAAATTGATGAATAGTCCGGTTTGCCACACAAATATTGAGTGCCCCTGTTTCTGCCTCCCTTCAGTTTCTACAGAGTAATAAGGTAAAAATGCTGGATAATTGTAGCCCCACAATAACATTTACAATGATTTTAAACAAACTTTTTAACACTCTAAAATGTATAGAGTACGAAAGAAAGTTACAACAAAAGGTCTTTATACCCTGGATATGTTAAAAGCCTAAACTGACAAATAAAGCATAGCTATCAGTTATTGTGCGGTCTATGTGCCGAACTGTCTGCTAATGTGGATGTAAATTCACTGTAGTAGAATACATTTCTGGTTATGTTGTTCGGTGGATATTTTTCAAACTTGATTGCAAGGATTGTCTGGTGTCATTGAAAGAAAATAAAATAAAATATGAAAGTTCTTTAATTTTATGTTAAAAAAAGGGGGGTAGAGTTGTAAAGTTCTCTCATGGGATTATATCAATTATTTGTAAAATTTCGGAAACTACAATGAGATCAGTTTGTTAATGATAACTTTATTAAGAAAAGACATGTAGTAAGCATCATGTCCTCAAAAGTTTTAAACTATAATATATTGTCATCCTATTTTGACCCATTGTTATATCTTTGTGTGCATAATATGAGAGTAAATTTTAATAGTGTCCTAACAACTGATGAATTCTCACATTTACGTTTAGACACAGGAAATGGGTAGTAACAGGAGTTGGATGATGGCAATGTAAGTAAGCTGGGATGTCTTTCAAGACCTAAAGACAGAAAGAAATTACCTGGATGTATCCAATTTAAGTTCTGGAAAAAGGACTTAGCCTAACGGGAAATCACCTCACAATCTGTGTTGAAAGCTATACTTTTGATAATGTTACTACGGCATCCTATCCCTCCTAGACTATGCAATGGCACAAGACCAAGTTCAAACTGCACCGAAATATAGAGGCTACCATATTCACAGATGAAACCATCTTTATACTCCATAGGCCCATGATTCCTTCAGATTATCAGTTTCAATTAAAAAGATTGCAGTTCCCAGTCCAACTCTGTTTTTCTATGACATTGAATAAAGCTCAAGGGCAATCGTTCAAAGTAGCTGGAGTGGATTTAAGGAGCCCCTTGTTTCTCCCATGTCCAGCTGTATGTAGCCTCCAGTAAGCCCACATGACTCTCGTGATTCTGGAATGCAAAGAACACAAAACCAATTTTGTATACAGGGAGATTTTAAGAGATAAACTTACAAATATTAATAACTGACTCATTTATTACAGTATTCAATACACAGTAATAGTTGGCACATAATAAACTAAGTGAAATAAGTTTGTGTTTATATACCTTAGCAAAGCATGGGTAATCATTCAGCTAGTGCTAAAATAAAGTAAACAAGCAAAAGTTTGGCAGCGTAATACAGTCAAATGGTCAGTGTTTCATAATGGATAGGAAATAGTTTTATGGTTTTGGAATATGAGAATTTCTTTTTAAAAGGGTGATAGCAAAACATATTAAGAAGGAAAAGTTAATATGTTAATAGAGCCAGAAGCTGTTTCTGCAAGAGTCTCTGGGCAAAAGTGCTCCCCAAATGCCTATAGCATAAGACATATGCATACATATATTATGCTGCAAGCAGGACCTGTCTATCCCCATAGCATGCCAATCTACAAAGAATAAACTGACCAATACTGCTCCTGGCAATCAAGCATTGATTACCCAGCGTGACTTTATCTCCTAGTAGAAAATTTGACTGAAAGTTATTTGAGAGAATTGATGTGAAAATTAATCACCTTGATTTTTTATGTGTTGACAATTTGAGAGTTGGAGATCCACTGAAGTAGTGCGCTCCGCTCGACAAAAGCGTAGATTTTTGCGAAAGAGTGACAAGATTAGAAACTTAAGCGAAGATGTGTCATCTTTTGCTTAATCACCTCCTTGGTGCTGTCCACCACAAAGAGTGCCTTGAAAGATTTATCTGACTGCTCGGGTCTTGAGTTGTTGATTAAACTGTTTGAGGTCTTTTCCTTATTTTCTAAGGAGTTATTACAGTTCGAGACTTTTTTGTGCCCTCTAGCCCTCTAAGAAAGAATAGAAGACCTGAATTGCTTAGTGAGTTCATAGTAGGATTGCTTCAGATGATGTGAAGAGTTAATATTTTTTAGAAAAGTCATTACAAAATTAGGTGATTGCGCAAATTCAGCAGATCCTCATCCAACTCCACCTTCAACAAGATCTATTTTTAGAATTTTTGCTTCTTTAGAGGAAAGATCCAATCAAGCAGGTAAGTGAGAGTAGACAAGAAGACAGCAAATTTGGAGTCTGCATCATCATCAGCCCTATATATAAATATATACAAGGTGTTCACAAACGGGTGTTAAAAATTTCTGTGGCTGATAATACTTATCGTTTTCATAAAGAAAATGTCATATAAACATAAGTCAAGATATGTCCGTTCCCCCCCCCCACCCCCCCCCCCCCCCACCCCCCCCCCCCCCCACCCCCCCCCCCCCCCACCCCCCCCCCCCCCCACCCCCCCCCCCCCCCACCCCCCCCATATTTTGGTTTGGAATCCCCATTTCTTCTAAATTATTGACTTCTAAAAAACTGATTTGAAGTTCACGTCAGATGTCAAATATGGGTACTCACGATCAGATACAATAAGCACTCGGACTGCTGTGATTGTTCTGTGCTGTCTGCACAGATGTGGCATGTTTTAATCTCTCACGTCCTATCCGGGACTCATTCTACCAAAGCCCCCAAAAGGGTTCTTGCCCTGAATTTTCAGAAAAATTGGAGTTGAATAGCAGCTGCTTTAATGTTCTCATTGATGATAAACTTATGATTGCATGTTGTGTGCAACAGCAGGGTTGTATCTCTTGAGAACTACTGAATGCAGTGGAACAACAACCTTGAGACACACAAGCCTCCTTATCACGTGATCTATAAACAGAGTGGCCACCCAACCAGGAAACCAGGAATTTCCGTGTATAACTCTTCTTAAAAATCTTATAAACAATGTTTATGTCTCTAACGACTTATGAAATTAAGAAATAATTATACAACTTCTTGAATCAGGATTTGATTAATCCCAAATATTGTATTTTACACAACGTGATCTGTGAATGAAGATAGATGACAAGTCGGTCGATATTGCCGACAATGTGTGTGATCAATGATGTGTTCGCAAGTCCCATCTGATGCCGGTTAATCCAAGGGTACTTTCACTATTGTAGTGGAGTTTATCTTGGTTAGTTCTAACACTGTGTCATGTAAGCTTTTATTCACAAAACATTCCGTTGGACAATTAAAGTAGGCCGATCGATCGTCTCAGTTTGGTCTGTGAACGATTGTTCCTCACCATGGTCCTATTGGTCGTCAGATTACGTATGTTTAAACCAAGAAAGTAAGGTTACGTTTTGAAATAACAATCAAATTCAAACCTAGTCTGAACTAATATTGTCGCCTGTCTGCAGACGATCGGTCTGGTGAATTCCCCACATATCAGTTTGCATTGCCTGAGTGGCATTGGTTGGCCAATGAGTGGTGGAAATCCCACCATTTTTCCAATGATATTAATCATTTGAAGAAGTTTCCCACAGACACGATAATCTGTCAGCAATATGAATTGTTCAAACCAAATTATCCAATCAAACGTTATCAGGAGCTTTACCTTGTGCTATTTCATATTCTATAATTACAATTATGCTTGTTAGACATAAACCACAGCACTTTTCTGTGTTTATTTATTTTGTGGTTGTATTTTCTTAATGGCTTAATTCTAGTGTTGTATTATCTTATGGCATACACAAAATATTTAAGAGCCAGTAATTACGTTGCTTATGCCTGTATTCCGGGGGTAAATGTGGAAGGTACTGGGTATGGTTGTCATCTTATTCTACAGGTAGTGAATTAACAACACTTCAGTAACTTCCATAGCAAATAATTTTCTAATGCATTCTTTGTATATAGATCGGTAGTCTAATATTTTCCTTCAAAATAGGATGGCATTCTTAGCCTTGTTTTTTCTCTCAAAAGGATACACAACGTTAAAAGTAGAGATGAGATGAAAGTTTTTTGGTTTATGTTTTGGTTGTACTGAACCAACCTTGTATATCAGCAAACTCATACCATAAGTTCATACACGGCAGACCTCTGACGCCAATATTAGACTGTGTGCCCTACCATAGGGCTGGTTGGTAATTGTTTGTTCTTTTAATTTTTCCGAATTGGATATATGCATTTTCCAAACATCACAGGTAAGAAAATTATTAGGTATACAAGATGTTTACATCGACACATTGAAAGACACATAGATATAAACAAAGGAGCTTAAAATAGATGATAAGGATCAATCACGCCAAATTACTTTGCATATATCACTAGCAACAAAATTTGCTAGGCCACCGCAACTTGTTGCATTTCTTGCAGATACAACTGGTGGCGAGAGACCATCACCATTGCACTCGGTATAAGGGTTAAATACAGTATTACAGTTGTTTATATTTGCTTTGAAAATAAACTAGAGAATGTTTTTTTTTTTACCTAAAAAACAGGAATTTGGAAAGGGTTTGAGTGGTCACCCTGATAAACAATTCCTTGCACATCAGTCCCAAATTCATACATTTACAATATTGTTCCTTTTCTATTAGTCTAGTAGAATATTATTGACAAATGTAACAAAATGCAACTGAGTCCAGCTGGACTTTACTACCGTCTTGAACTGACGGGCATACCAATTTGTAGTGTGATAAAATGTTGTGTGCAGGAATCGGAGGGAGAGCCTTGATGGTGCAGCAAGGGAGAGGTTTCTCCGCAACATTCAATGTGTTGTGGAGAAAGACGTTGTTCGTACGGATCGTAGCAATCCTTACTACGCAGGGGAGAGCAATCCTCATGTACAGACCATGATGTGAGTCTTACAGCTGGTAGCTAATTAAGTGATGATGATATTATGGGGTGAAGAAAATATATAGATCAGTACTCAAATTAAGTGAACTAAGTAAACTTTGCTCCAAAAAATTAAACAGTAAAATTGTGTAAATCTTTTACAACCGATGATTGTGTTAAATACGTATCCCCCACCAGGGGATGATGTTGAGGATATTCACTCTAATCATGTATAAAATTTGTTATGTGAGGATACAATAAGTAAATGAATACCCCTATAATGAAATGAAAATGGTAAACTTTGATTCATTTGTAGTAGTTATCCAGGTGAGGATGTTATATACTGTGCGGTGAGCATGAAGCCTCCACTGCTGACCCAAAGTCTGTCTAGTGTTTAACCTTGTATGTTTGAATAGTCTTGTGGTAGCAGTATCATATTATCTTCATGTTTGTCCTTATCTATCCAATAATAATTGTTGACAGCAATAAAACAAAATTGGATTTGAGTTCTGAAGCCCTGATTTGGCTGGAAGGAATTCTCGTAATATATTTTTTCTATTGTTTAACAAAAAAAAACTAGTAAGAGCCAGATGTAGTGAAACGACCTTCAAGTTTTATCCCATAAGATCAATGTTAAACTTCAAACACTTTAGCGTCCTTAATTTTTCTCAGAGAATTATGGGTGGTTACTAATTCCAAAGACATAATTAATGTGGTCAAGTTGATTATTGTTTGTGTTGTTTACTCACTGCACTCAAAAAACTGATTTTGGTCAAACAATCAAATCTCTCTTATTTAGTACCTTTATTGAAATGTTTTTATGTGAAATCTACCTAATATTTTTCAAGATCAGCAAGAGGTGTAGGATTCAAGTCAATTTTTTAAATGCAATGACCCGTTTTTACTCAATCTAAAAAAATTAGATTTTTTCCGATTTCATAAATACCATATATATTATATTTTCCCTGTGGTTTTCATCCAATAATTCATAAAAACCCGTTTCTTTATAGTTGTGTGAAGGAAATTTTTATTCTACTATTCGGATATGTAGTTGGTAAATCTGACTGATATTACATTGCACACACTGTTGGAATCAGCTGTGTAGTAAAACATAGCAAACATTTTTTTTCATTACAGCATAACCTTAACCAAAAACTCATAGTCTTGCAGTTTGATAAACAAAATTGAAAGTATTTTGTTAAGATATAATTTTGATAATTGGTTCAGCTATGGTAGAAAACAGTATTTCAAACAGATTTTTTATATATGTTGTTTTGGATGATAATAAAAAATTATTTTTAAGTAAAATTTAAAAACAGACTTTTTATATTTGCATGTTTACATTTACGTAAAAAGTACTAGACACTGGTTACAGCATTTAATAAAAATTACAGATAGATTTGTTTGGACACTTTGCCCCAGCAGGTATAAATTAATTTGTACTCTGGTGATAACAATAATGGTATGCTGTATTCAAGTGTTATACCCGATTTCAATTTTGCGCTACATGCAATATGACAAGCAACTGATAGAGTAAGTGCAATCTGATTACTAATGTTCTTCTACACAGCTGAGGGAAATAATGAATCAGTAGCGCTGCATAGCAGAGAGTGAAATAAGCTGAGTGATGTATCAACATCAACATACAACTGTGATAAGATGGAAATGTATGAATGTTTCTGTGGAAAACCAAATAAAGACTGTTAGTAACTGAGTTAATAACACTCAGTTACTAGTAAAGATGCTCGGTAAATATACCACACATAATTATAAGTTTTAGGAGGTAAATTTTTAAATCAGATAACTTTTAAGACCTGAGCTTGCCATTGTTCTCCTAGGCCATTGTTCAGCATGGTGACTTTAATCAACTTAATAAGTTAAACATAATGAACTTTGATTTACAAAATATCATTTAATAACCATTTTCTAATAATTAGTAGTTTTTACTTTTTTGTGCGGGTTTCTCTGAACTCTACTAATATTTGTAGGTATTACTCCTGGACCAAAGCTGAACCAAATATCATTTTCAAAATTTTAAAACTCAAACAACAACCATTTTGCTTTATCACTTAACAATTTTTAATTAAAAAATGGTTTGTTGTAATACACTGAAACATATTAGATGTATGATCCAAAGACCTAATTACAGAAGAAATTTGTACAAGTTTTATTTTCAAATGACTGCGTTTTAAATCTTTTAAACATACATATCTTAAAAATGGCATGTGATGAAAGTTACAGTTATAATGTTGTATTGAGACAGTTCAATTACAACTCTAACGATATTGAATTTAAGAAAATTGGTTGTTAAATTAAGAATAGAATTCATTTTTTTAATTGAGTACTAAACAATATCAACTGTCATAAGGTGATAGCACTGTGATTAAAACATACATTTCTGGACTGTGATCATAACATTCTTACAAATTGTAGGATTTAGATTTCTTTTTTAACTAATACACATTTTATAAGCAGTATTAACACAGTTAACAATGGTTACTAATATGAGTGCAACAATCAGCAAAAATAAAACATTTCTCAGCTCTCCTTCTCTTGTATACTATTTCTTATATCTTGCAACTCAACAATATGTATTTCATACAAGTACCTTTGTCTCCTGTAGGAGGATCCTGCTGAACTATGCCATCTACAATTCCACACTGGGCTACACCCAGGGTATGTCAGACCTACTGGCCCCCATACTGGCAGAGATAGAAACGGAAGCTGATGTGTTCTGGTGCTTTGTAGGCCTAATGCAGCGTGGCATGTTCGTCTGCACACCCACTGACTCTGATATGGAGCGGAATCTGGTAAGTAAAGTTCCACAGTTCTCCTATATTCTGCTCTACAACAGACTACTGAATCCTTAAGATTGGAAGGGCTTATTACAATTTAAACCTTTTAATCCCAGCATTGTTTTCCATGGAACCAGAAAGCACACAGTATATAGCGTACATAGAGTTGGAAACAAATATAATTTTGTTCACAATGATATACTGTTTCATACAGTGATGATAAGTAACTAGGATAAATATTTTCATTTGATTTTTTTTTGTTTTTTGCATGTAAAAAAGGGGGAAGGGTGTGCCTGGAAAATATAGGTTAACTATATAAATTTCAAATTCCAAGATTTCAAGATTGTGTTACAAATTTAGTCTATTTTCAGAAAATGTATAGTTTTTATGAGTTTTTTTGTTAGATAAATTAGTTTTATATATATATAATAGTATATATAGAATAATAGTTATATATAGTAATATTTTGTTATAAAACTATAAAACACTTAGAAAAACAAAATAAGTGGGTAGATATATAAGATATTACAGGTGTAGATATTACAGGAATAACTGAAATGGGTCTGTAACCTGAAAGTTACAGACCCATTTCAGTTATTCCTGTAATATCAAAAATATTTGAGCTTTTAGTTTTTGATCAGCTAAGTGCCTATTTTGAGAAAAATAATCTTTTAAGTATTTCTTAATTTGGATTTAGAAAAGGTAAATCCACAGTAGATGCAATAGATAAGCTGGTGCACGAAGTGCTACTAGCATTTGAAAATAAGGTTTTTGCTCAGGCTACCTTTTGTGACCTGAGCAAAGCCTTTGATTGTGTAAATCACTCGGAATTATTGTTAAAACTTAAATACTATGGTATTCAAAATTTGCAACTTGAATTTTTTAAATCTTATCTTTTTGAGCGGAAGCAAAAGGTTCTAGTGAATAGTGATTGGTCACAGGTAGTTACAATTAAATATGGTGTCCCCCAGGGATCGGTTTTAGGTCCTCTTCTCTTTTTAATTAGTATAAATGACCTCCCTGCTTTTATTGACTGTAAATCAATATTGTATGCAGATGATACCCACTTTCCTCAACATTAATTTCAAACATTGATGAGCTTAATATCTTGGCACAAAGTGCTCTGGATAAGGCATCGGATTGGTTTTAAAGCAAACGGTTTTCTTTTAAATGAAGATAAAACCCAAAACATAATTTTTACTTTAAGAGCTATTGGTATTGATAATAATTTAGATAAATATTCAAATCAAGTAAAATTTCTAGGAGTTTGTTTTGATAAAAATTTAACATGGGGTTCTCATATTGATTACATTAGCTCAAAATTATCTAGAGTTATTTTTCTAATTAAAAAGCTTACTAATTGTATTGAAACAAATTATATTAGATCCGCTTATTTTTCTTATTTCCAATCAATTTTTAGATATGGTTTAATATTTTATGGAAACTGCAGCAGGATAGATGAAATATTAATTTTACAAAAAAGAGCAATCAGGATCATGTGTGGTGTTGGTTTTTTA
Organism: Homalodisca vitripennis; assembly: GCF_021130785.1. NCBI lineage: Eukaryota > Metazoa > Arthropoda > Insecta > Hemiptera > Cicadellidae > Homalodisca > Homalodisca vitripennis. The sequence goes on from NC_060208.1 coordinate 53,948,625, forward strand.
GAACATTGTAAACCTTTATTTATAAACTTAAAAATTCAAACTATTTTCAACTTATACATATATGACTTAGTTTTGTATACTTTTCAATACCCTAACAATATTAAGTATGCTGATCATAGCTACAATACTAGGGAGTAAGGCAAGTAGGCTTACTACAATCAATTTCTGCAGACTAAATAAAACCATTAATAGTCACCAGGTTGTTTCACTAAAAATTTACAACAAATTACGTAATTTAATAAATATATACCCTAAAAAAGTGTTTTGCAATAAATTTTATAATTGGCTTCTAAACAATCCTTTTTATTCTGTAGATGAATTTTTTGCTGTATCATCCCATATTAATTTATAATTATATCTAAAGATAAATAAGGATAATTGTTTATATTTCTTGGATGTGTTTACATATCACTTATATTTTAGTATGTAAACATGTATTTATTTATTGACTTGGCTACTGGCTGTAAAGTGACTTTGTCGATGAGTGCAAAACTTAATATGACAATAAATATTATTATTATATATTTTTGTGTGTAAAGACGAAAATAGCAACTTCATTCTAAAACTATGCCGCTGTTATAGAATAATAAAAAGACAGTGCTTTGTTCGGTAACTCTTTAGCTTTCCAATGGTATATGACTCATGTCGTTACTTGATTGTTTACGTATTGTAACAAATGAGACTTAGCGGGCGGGTGGGCTCGCTGGCCAAATTAACAGATATCCATTGATTGGCGTTTAAGGAAAAAAATAAACAACAGATATCTGTTGCATATAAAATGTTCTCTATTTGTTTGTGATTACAGTGATATATAACACTTGAACATTATTTCAAAAATATAAATGATAAATGTCATTATATAAAAGTTTACCGAAGCACAAAAAAATCACATTTCTAGAATGTTATTGTCATTGACATACTTTCCACTACTAAACAACAACGTTCACTTTTTATTTTAAATATATTAATTAGTAAAATGTTTTAAATGTTTACTACTCAAGATTTATTATGTAATTTTAAATTTCTATTTACAATTAAAAAAGTCTACATCTAATCTGAATCACTTTCTGCTTCTCGAGTTGCTCTGCTCCTCTTGGCAGTCACCCTCCAAAAATGTTTCAACTTAGGGAAACATTTTGGATGCACTCCTACGTTGCACCCTGGGCACCAAGAGTGGCTCTGAGAAAGTTTTTGGGGAGTAGAGCAAACTGCACATGTTCGCTGACGTACCCCAGAAAGGCGTTCAAGCCTATGACCACTGTCACCCCCCCCTGCACCTGGATCATCATCCATTTCATTTGGTTGGGGTCTATCACCATCAGTAACTAATGATTCGATTAGGTTTACTGTGTAGTTATATCTGATATCTGTCTAAGGGGCATGTCTGTGTTGTTCTTGTACAATATATAGGAATTTAAAAGGGCCATGTCCAAGAAGTTGTCAAAAAATTTTTTCCAATATTTTTTAGTTGGTCTTGTGCAAGTAAGGTGATAGATAGATTTATCCTTGCAGTCAACCCCACCCATATTTAAATTGTATTCATTTATGAGTGTGGGTTTCATAGCCTCTAGGCCACTTTTTTTGCTACGAATAATCTGATCATCAGCATGAAAAGCAGTGGTTATCAAATACACTGGTTTGCGAGTCACTTTTTGCCTGTAGCCTACAAGTAGTGTATTTCCTTTTCTGAAATAAATAGTTTTCTCTCTTCCAAGTTTAGCTTCCACAGCTGTTTTTGGTAAGTTTTTTGTGTTTTTATTCACAATGCTAGTGATAAGCGTTTTGGAAAAAAACAATCGGTCAGCAAACGGCAACTTTGTATAGAAATTATCGGTATAAAGGTGGTAACCTTTATCCAATAAATTGCATTTTGTCATAAGATGCAGAATTACTTTTTTTGTGAATGCAGTTGCTGATCCATCGTCCAAAAAGTCCTTCCCACTATACATTTCTGAGTGCAAAACATAGCTGGTTTGGCTGTCACACAGCTCAAACTTTTTTTATGCCAAAACGAGCATGCCTTTTGTTTGCCATAAACTGAATAAAAGTGCAACAATTCTTCATGCCTATCATTGATTCGTCTATAGCTATGTTCTGATTAGGCACAAAGTACTGTTTGAAAGATTTGTTCATACAATCATAAAATTGCCGAACCTTGTACCACGGGTCGTGGCCTGGCTGTTCTTTAGGAATCTTATGTCTAGAACTAATGTGAAACATTGATTGAATCAATTGAAACCTGTTCAGTGACATAGTATTGGGGAAAAAGGCAACTCTCCGTGATGCAGTAGTAGCCCAATAATGTTTCAAGTTCTTTTTCTAATTTAGCCCCATGTTTATTACTAAACTGATATACCTCTTGATCTCTCTGACCGTAACATTCACCCACTGATTCATTCTCCTATTAGGTGTCAGTTTCCCAGCATTTATTTTTTTTAGTCATTTCATTTGAGGCATATAGGTTTATTTCTTTTACAATTAAATTCCAAACAAAGTCTGTAAAAAAAAGATAAAAGTATGTTAGTGGCAAGCTATGTCTAGGGGGCATATTTTGTGTTCCAGGATTTTGAACTAAAAATGTATCCAACACATTAAATCTAGGTTCTTCTGGAGGAAACACTTGTACCCAAATATGACTTTCAGCCCGTGCTGAAGTAGAGGGTTGAGGGTCAACACCATTATTGTCTTCAAGTTCAGAAGGGAGAGGCTGTAGACTAGACCTAGGCCTAGTTTCAGACCTACGTGGTTGTCTAATTATACCATTAGGTCGGCCTACCTGTACACTGTCTGGCGATAAGGAATCGTTATCCTCATGTTCAGAAGGAACATATTCATCTCCACTACTAGAAGGTAGATGATCTGAAGCACAGTCATCAATGTCAGTTCCAAAGTCTGAATTATCACTAGAACTATCACTATCTTCTTCATCCAAAGCATTTCTAATAGCACTGGAACGACTGAGTTCACTCATTGTTCAAATAAGAAACTCAATAAACATTAGTACCTTACACTAAAACATTCATAACCAACCAATTCCACAATGTAATATAAACAACTACACAACATAACACATGAACAGCTGACGACATTCGTTCAGCTGATGTGGATAAAAATATGGCTGAATTAGCGATTACAACAATCGATATGAAAACGATAAAATATATCGATTGTATCATATTTCGATAGAGTATCTATTCCTGAGTAATACTATATAAAATAAATCTCAATATGAACAAAATTAACGAAATAGCAAAGGAATTAGTGAACCGATGTTTTAACCGTCCCGATCGAGACGGCAGCACTAGGAACGGCACCCATTCGTCCCGATCAGGACGGTTAGTGCTTAGAGGGTTAACTGCTTCTTCTTTTTTTCCCACATTTACATCAGTGTCTTTACTCAACTAGTGGTCTGCACATGTGGCTTTCTTTCTTGTAATTACATAATTTTACAATCACATTTCCAGAACTACCTGCGGGAGTTGATAAGAGAAATGGTGCCACAGTTCTACGCCCACCTCCAGAAACACACGGATGCCATGGAGCTGCTCTTCTGTCACCGTTGGATCCTGTTGTGAGTGCAGTTGAACCAGTTTAATGATATTTTTTAATACACAATTTTGAAAATGAATAAAGAATGAATATAGTATAGTTTTTTTCTGAGCAGGAAAAGTTATTTATTGATATCCATTGATTATGGATTCTAAAAGACATAAATTTAACCTACTGAGTTTATGATTATTGTTAGTCCTGCAATAAAAATTTTAAAGATTGGTAAAACTTAAGAGAGAATAAATCAAGTTATCATATTATGCTGTTTAAAATGTATTGTTGTATATTAATAATGAAGACTCCAAAAGTGCTTAGTAATAAAATTAATAAGAATAAAACAAATTATATTTTCACAATTAAAAACAAAAATGCTGAACATACCATTAAAAAATGCTTGCTAACAGAACTATGACAAAGTACTTATATTTAAATTGGTGACTTGCCAAGATTGAAATAAATAAAAACTTTACTGTGTTCTAACATGACATTGTTTGCTGAAAAAATAGTTATAAATATATAGATAAGTTAGCAAAATAAAAAACTAAACATTCAATGTAAAAAAAATATAGGACCTCTAAGGCAAAATTAGCTTGATTAGAGGTTCTTTAAAATTTGGAAAAAATAATGCAGATAGTAAAATTTAAAAAAAAACATTTGCAGCTTAAATAATGTGTTTAGATTAATTTTGGAACATGAATAAACTGAAAAAAATTTAAAATTTGGTATCATTCCTCTTGCATATAAGAATAGAATAATTTCTCATTGGAGTATGTGCGATCAGTATTTATCTATGTAATCAACAGATTTTGAAATTGATGATGTTTTTAAGCAAGCTGGGATATAAAATTTCCAAAAATATAGGCCTCCTGATAAAAAAATAAACAAAAACCAGCTACCCAAAATTTGATACTCAACATTTAATAAAGGAATTTACACATTGAAATACAATGAATGTCAAAATTACTTTATCGGACAAATTGATCGATCCTTTGAAATTTGATTTATTTTATACATTAAGAATTTAAAAACTACATTAAATTCAAAATAATACCGATCACACTTACACCAATATTAAAAATAATCTAGAAATTTGACATAATGTTGTGAGAAGAAAAGTAATCTAATGTCATCTTTAAAATATTTTAAAATGTATTCTAAAAATAGAAAAATTAATTCTAACACATTATTAAATAACAAAGTAGTTTTGACAAACAATATTATTTTATGGACTTTTAAACAGTACAAACTGATTGTTCAGGAATTAAATAAATCAAATTAACCACAAAGGTAGTTATATTTATTTAAGTTTTTTGTTTATATTTATCACCAAATATTGATCTGTTTGAGATAAAAATATACATTGTATACATACAAACTAATTTTATAAGTATTAATGGTGTTATCATTCTTATTAAAAATATGTTGATTTTAGAATCATATTTAGCATTGCAAAAGTTATTTATATTATAAAGAAAGATTTTATGTAAACAGTGTTTAGTTTTTGTGTACCTCTGAAGTTTTTTTCGAACTAAATTTAAAACATAATCTAATTACAATCCTCTTATTGTCTATCACACAGCTTTTTTTCTCTTTGTTTGTGACACAAACATGAATAGTTTACATGAACAACTAGCTGATGATGTGCAAAGACATTGGAGGAAAATAATTAACACACATTAAAAAACATTAACACATACCTTCGTCAAACAGTAGTCATAATGCTACTATAGTTTTGACTTCTAATGAGTTATCTTCTGGCATCATTAAGTTGTAAAAGCTAGGATTATCCATGTGGTGTCGTCATAATTTAAAATTTTTTATGAATACAACACAAAATACACAACAAATAAATAATAGCACACTTAACATTTTATATACCTATCACACATGAATATTTAAAATGATACAACATCATGGCCGGCTGAAAACAGGACAACTGACACTAGGTGATTTCAGTTCCCATTGCATCAACATTAAAACAGTTTCCGTTGGTACATGTTACATTAAAACAAAGGGTACAACAACTCCATTAAGTAGGAAGAGAAGAGGAAAAGGCAGACAAATAGAAGAGGTTATGACAAAACAATAAAATAATAATAATAATAGGATAGAGAAAACTCGCTCTTGCAGCAATCGCTCTGGAATAGGTTTGGCATTGCCTAGCACTGCATGGGAATGGTAAGCGTCTTCCCTGGAAACTGTTGTGGGAATTTCCTGGCTACATCATTGTACCATACATCCCCATGGCCAGTGCACGACTTTACAAGAAACTATATTACATATAAGCTATAACTATTACCATTTACATCTGTTAATAACTGCATTTTTTTAAATTCATTAGCATAAAGACACTAAAATCAAAGTTTCTGAAGTGAAACATGTTTGGATTTAAAACTAGTCTTCTTTCATAACATAGTTTTAAACTTACCTCTATATTAAAAGCAGAGCTTCGGATGCCAGCAGCTAATTCACATACTCTCTTTAAAGGAATGTACAGTACATGACATGAATGCTGCCCATATTCAGGATTTTTTAAACGGATAATTTATTTTCTAATCTCAAGCAAACCATTTTCCCACTTTAAGCCTTTAAACTTAATTCTGTGAGAAGATATTTAAACAATTCTTGAAATAAAGTTGTACTAAATGGAGCATTGCATGTACAATCATGTAACTCCTTACAGGGACAATGCAGTCTGTGTTGTCACATGAAGTTGACAGGATGGCCATCACTACTGTGACACAATGTCACATATAAACAAACCTAGTGATATGTCAAAGCCAAATTTCAAATTCACCGAATCTTCAACAAAGAGTCGGATTTGAGAGTCGATCAACGGGGTTAGACAATCGAATCATGCATCACTGTGAGTCTGCTGCTTATATTTGGGGATGGCAGCTGATCATAAACACATTACTAAAAAAATATATATGGAATAATAGATGTACATCAAAAGAGTTTGTGCAAAATGTATTATTTTGTACTTTGTGTGGATTTGCAGCACGCAAATTACCAACTGCTAAAATGTTTTTGTATTTCTTTGTTTGAAAACCATAGATAGGAAGAGAGAATATCTTTATTTCACAATCCTAAAGATTAGAAATGGTGTCACAGACCGTTACAAAACATACAGATACAAAACAAATAAAAAAAACAAAACAAAATTTAAAAACAAATGTGTAACATTTTGTAAACAGCAACAACAATATTGTCAATAAATAAATAAATTACTAATATATTAATAACTTTTAATAATCAAAAGAGAAAAATGTCTGTACAATTTAAAATTTTGTCTATGTTGTAAAAAGGCCTGTTTAACAGCCACTGATGCATTTTCTTCTTCATCACTTTTATTTATTCTTCGTCCAGAAGACTGTTGAAGAATCTAGCCCCCACATATGATGTGGGTCATAGTGATGAAGGTCCCTGTTCCGTTGCATCTTCCTTCCAATTACGTTAAGAACTGTTTCTTGTATGTATAAACTTACAACAGTCAGTATTTTCCATTCTTTAAATACCTGTCTACAGCTATCAAGGGGTTTTACACAGGCCATAATTCTTAGAGCTCTTTTTTTGCAATAATAAGACCCGTTCAAGATTCTTTGCTGAGGAAGCACCCCAAACAAGAATTCTGTATCTAAGATGGCTTTCAAAAAGAATCTGATAGGCAATCTTGACAGTACCAGATGAGCTGATAGCCTTAGTTCTAATTGCAAAAAAGAGCTCTACTCAGTTTGTTGCACGGATCATCAATATTTGGTGACCATGTTAAGTTATTATCGAAATTTACCCCAAAATGTTTGACTGATGTGACTGACTGTAGATCCGGAATGTAGGAGACTTTTTCTTTTTTGTTGCCAAAAGTGAGTTGCATTGTTTTGCCTTCATTAAAAACAAGATCATTTCTTTGATAATATTCCAGAGCTAAGTTGACGCTGATGTATGAATCTATTTCCAAGGACTGGACTGATTTATTAGCTGTGAGAATTACAGTGTCATCAGCATACATAACTGAATGACTGTATGGTTCAATAAAACTTGGCAAATCATTTGTAAATAAAATGAATAAGAGGGGGCCAAGAACTGATCCCCTGGGGTACCCCTCTAGTCACTGGTAGAATGCATGATTTTGATGTGGTAGATCTTCCATGAACAGTGTGTTTTAACTCAACTAACAGACTGCGATCCTTTAGATAGTTTGTGAACCATTTTTTTTCTGTATGCTTAATGCCCATGGAATCAAGTTTCAGAATAGATAGATAATCTAATGAACTAATTATCCTTGTTTTTTTAAATAATATTTAGTTTGCAGTTTTTATTTTATAGGTTTATATGTTTGTGCAATGCCACATTGCCTTATGCATCTCTATGTATTGATATTAGCTGCTTGATGGAATAAGAACAGACTATAGCTAATTGTTATTTACCTCACAGTTTGTGTAGTTTTATAGATATTTCCTCTCATAATATAAGTAAGTTCATATTGTAATATGTTTTTATCATAAGTAGAGATGGTTTGGAAATTTTCCAAGCATTTTAAGTTTAAAATACGGATTATAAGTAATACAAATATATGCAATATATTTTGCATATTAAAGGCATATATTCTGAAAGCTCATATTATAATCTATTAAATAAAATAGTAGGTAGGTTATAAGTCTAAAAATAGGTAGGTTTAGTTCTTAAAAATATAGGTATTTCCCTCAACATCTGCAAATCTTTGTAAAATAGAAAATAGAGTGATATTCTTTAATCACTTTTTATGTTATTGAGAGGTCACTAAAGATTTAAGATATCAGATACGTGCTGATTTTGCTTAAATTATACTTAGATTTAAAAATGCTTTAAGAATTTGAATTTTTTAGATTTAAGATTTGAAAATTCTGAATTTTTTCATCACTAATAAACCCATTTCACTCAATACAACCACTAACCGTCTCATGGTAATAGTTTTATGTGGCATATTTCGGGGACAGAGTGGAGCAGCCTCTGTGTACATGCTAGATAGACAGATTAACTAGACCCTCACATCCCCTGCAGCTGTTTGTCGTTATATCCCACAATTGAAGTTTATGGCCATCTGAATGGTGATTTCTCTTTACAGTTGAGATGGTAGACTTAAACTGAGTGGTTATCTCATTACTCACAGCATGCAGACAACTCAACGTGGACACCTGAGTGTTATTGATGTAGAGGCAACATGCAGCAAAAATATATTAAATTTATGTATAACAAATTTTGTTATTGCAGGTGTTTTAAACGGGAATTCCCCGAGCCTGTTGCCCTCCGCATGTGGGAAGCCTGTTGGTCTAACTATCTCACAGACTATTTCCACCTTTTTCTCTGTGTGGCAATAGTATCTGCATACGCAGAGGATGTGATTGCACAGGGTCTGCGGACTGACGAGATGCTGCTCCACTTCAGTTCCCTGGCAATGTTCATGGATGGTGACCTCATCCTGAGAAAGGTGAGATTAGGTGAAGGATTGCTAGCCTCATGTTTCTAGGTACTGAATTTTACTTTACTTTTGTTTTTTATTTTTTTTTCATGCAATACTTTTACTGTATAATATTATGAGTTTTATGACACCTTAAGAGGACAGATACCAGTTTTGGAAAAATATTGTTTTACAGTAGAACCCCTCATATCCGGCCTCGGTTTTACCGCACCTCGGTTTATCCGGCCACTTCCCGGAAGCCAATATCTAAATTTATTTACCACGGCTTGCAGACGCGCAGTTTGCACGCACTAGTCTCCCACGACTCTTGCGTTATTTTGGTGTATCTATTTGTTTACATTTTCCTGTGTTGTCCTCAGTTGAGCTAATAGGTTTAACCTGTAAACAGTTCGTTGATTATTCCCAGTGCGGTTAGTACAGTACAGTACAATTGTTTTGTTTCGTCAAGTGCTGTGTACTGTAGGTTGGTTTATCCGGCCGAATCGTTATCCGGCCAGGGGCTCGGTCCCCATGGTGGCCGGATATGAGGGGTTCTACTGTAGTTTTTTCTAACATATCACGATGACAAATGTCCATGAAGTTTCGTTATCATTTAAAATAATGAGCTTAAAACAAAAACATATTCTATCTTCTAATTATAGTACTAAAGAAGATTTTTGTTTGGCAATTGTGTGTTTCATCACCAAAGACAGTTGTTTTTTCTTGTAGAGTTTTTCATGAAGTGTCAAGAGTTTTTTAGTTGTAAAAATTATTTCCCACCATCGGTATTTCCGATCTACAAGAAGATTTAGATTTTGGCAGATTGTGAGTTTGGTTGATTTATTTTGCAAAGTACTTCTTATAATTCGAAAGAAGAAATAATCTTATCATTTAACAGGATGTGCATTTCTGTTTGTGTTGTTAATGTGTATGCAACCGATGTAAAATTGCGTGAATAATATGTAGTTCAAACGTTTTCAGTATCATTAATTAAGATCTGCATTATGTTTTCATTGTTGTGTATTTAACGTGATTAAAACAATTTTGCCTTACTAAATTTATTAAAAGTAACACAATGATTTGTGAAGAAAATTTTGGAATAAGTATATCTTTTTAATTCATAGGTTAATCTAAAAAGTTTTTTGCACGTACAGTATAAAAATAATCAAAAGATGCCAAATTTATCTATGAACACATCAATTCATCAAACATTTTATTGGATGTTACAGTACAGAACCTTACAAGGAATTTAACATTTTTCATATAAATACGCTATTCCACAATATTTTAGGTATCTACACAATACATCAAGTTGAACACTGTGTGGGAAATTCCAGAATCTGTCTCTATCTTTATTGAAGTACTTTCACACTGCAATTCCATTATCAAACAATCTAATTTGAGTCTGTAACCTTACATTTCATGTGGCTTGCAGGCTCGAGGGCTCCTGTATAAGTTTCGGGAACGACCAATTATCCCATGTACTCTTGTCGGATTGTGTCAGTTGTGTGGACCTGGGATGTGGGATTCCCACGCACCCACTGTCATCTGCCGAGGCACTCAAGGCTGTCCGCAGGATCCCTGCCCATATCGGGGAATAAGCAACCCTTCATAGCCTCTGGTAAGGAACCATCAGAATGAGATTTATACGAATTACAAACAATTTTATTGCTTCAAGTGTAATTATACAGGCTCTTATTACACATTTGCTAACCAAGCATACTAGACTTTCCTAGTTGTGTATAGATTCTGCAGGGCAGCGTAAAAATTCTTGAGTTCAATATCTTCTGACATGTGCTGTGGCCTCCAAGTAGCTAAAAACTACAGCACTACACTATGAATACTAACTTTATCTGCAATTTAATTGATCAGAAAAAGGAATTCAATTCTTTATAAAATCATGTCAGTTCCAGGGTTAACACATTTATTGCTGGTCTATATTGATAGATCTGGACTCCTGATTGGTCTTAAAATTGTCTGTCTCAAAGTGTTAAACTTTGTGATCAACAACATAATTGTAGTATTTGACGAGAAGCTGGAAAAGTCACAGCACGTGTAGATCTACTTTTACTTACAGTATGCTTGTGATTTGAAGCAGGTCAAACAAAAGTAATTAATTAAAAAGAAGTAATTTCTGATGAGTAATGCTGAGTTTTTGAGCCATATTATGGACCATGTCTGCAGTCAGTGTTCAGTCTACATAGGCATTTGTGTTGTTTATCTGGTTTAGGTTGGTAGATTATAACAATTCAGAAGATTCTGATGTTAATTTTGAAGTTCCAAAATATACACCTAGGCCTAAATGAAATTGAAGTTGCTGTTCCTAAATTAATAGTAGGTATGAATGCAATGAATGTAGGCCTAAATGGGGATTCAATTTGTAGCAATTGAAATAGGCCTAAATCTGTACAGTACATACAATGGCATTGAAATGTATGAAAGATTATAAGGGTAAGAAAATGTATAGATATGTAAGTGAAAAAAGTGTTTTGTGTATGTTTTTTTACAAGATAAATTAAATAATACCATATCTTAGCACTAAGTTGCACATAATACCTAATCTAGCAAAAATTTCCAAATTAATTTGCTCAGGAGAGGATAAATGAGATAATAAAATAAGAACACATTGAAGGGCTAAATATTGCATATACAGTCATGATGTTATTCATCTGTACCCTATGTTTAAAAAGTAATATAAATTATTCTGATTCTGATTTTATATGTTCACGAAGCATAAAATTAAATTTTTAATACATTTGTACTTATTTAATTTTTATCACTTAAACTTTTGTTACGTTTCTATTGTAACATTACATTCTTTATAATTTGTATGTAATTTCCTTTTACGTTTTTGATTTTTATATTTTATAAATTTGTATACACAAGTTTTTGTGGACACAAATCTACATTTAATTTGAAGTTTTAAGAGTGGCCATGTAGGACTTCTTTAACAAATTTATTTTTGTTGTATGATATTTTCAAACGAATTTATCATATCTTTAAATTGTATCTAGTAACTTTCATTCTTGGATTTCAATAGTTACTTTTTAAGGAAAAATAATATATTTATAATGTAATTGTTTATGTTACAGGGGATGAAGGGCTCAGCAAACATATCACACAATCATCTGCCTTCCAGGTATTATTTTCTACGTTAAACTTAATTTAGTTTTTTTCATTCTCTGCATTAAAATTTGAAGAATCACTATGATTTCTGATATAATATGGTTTAATTGGAACTAGCAAAGTTTGCATATTAAAATTGTTGGATTAAATGAAGTAATAACATAAACACATTAAAACTGCAAATCAATAGTCTGTATTTCTCTTTTGATTTCTTGATGTATTGACCAAACACGAAGTTTGTTATGCATTTACAACAATCAAAATATTTCATAAATATATTATTTTTTTAATTAACTACACATGTAATGTATTTAATGGAAGTAATCTAAATTTGTATAAATTTTGTTGTTGTTATTTGTCCTTTTATTCCTGCACGGAATATTTGTTCATCTCAGTTTGTCAAAAAGAAGGAAGATTCAAAAGGTTTGTTTTATTTAACTTTACCCTATGCTGATGATCCGCCTCACGTTGGCTGCGGTTAATTTGCTGAAGATCGCCCTACGTTGGCTGTGTCAATTTGTTGCGAGATCTGCCCCTCGTAGTTGTGTCAATTTGCTGCGTATCGGTTTTTTTAGTGTTGTTGACGCCCCATGTAGTTGTGCGCCTTCTTGTTACCAGTCCCACGTTGCTGTTACCATTTTGCTCCGGATGGTGTTGGTCGTCATCTTGCTCAAAATCTGCCGAAAGCTAGCTGCGTTCCCTTGGTACTGCTTGAAACTCTGCCACCTTCCAGATAAACAAATTGCTGTCCCAATCCTCTCCCAATCACTACTCAAAATGTGCTCCCTCTCATTGGTGATGTAAATTACTTCGTGTTAGCTAACTCATACTATTCCAACTTAATACCAAATTACTATTAAATTTGAATGTCTGTGGTGTTGTCACCAACAACAACAAGTCTATGTCTATCTCAGGTTTTTAAATAGGTTGAGTAGTGGTTAAAAAATTTAATATCACTCCAATAAAGTTTCTATCACACTTCTCTATAAATGGGATACTCAAAGAAAAGTCAAACCAAGTGACCTTGACGTTAATTTATTCCATATTACACTGTCCATCCATATATAATTCCACTCACCTTGCTTTGATAATTTAAGAGTCTAACATAAATATCCCATCCTTCATTAAAATTTCAATACACCATATTACAGTTTCCTATTAATTTCACCACTACTATCTCAGGAGAATCCACACAACCTCCTTGCTTCAAGTCTGGAAAGAGAAGACGGAATCTCCGTATAAAACTACACATACCGACTCAAAACAATACTCATCCCGTTCAAATCAGCGTCTTCACAAATAAATATAATTTGATTCTTTTCTTATAATTGTCGAAATTTATCACGTTTACTATAATTAATCAATTTAAGTCTTTCTATTTTCTTTTTATTATTTTTTTCAAAGCTTTTTATTTAAATTTTTAGCAACATGTGCTTTATGACGTCATCAATATACAAGTCATTTATCCCACAATTGGCTTTTCTGCGTAATTCTATTTAGTACTTTTGTAAAACACGAATTTTGGTTATGTTTACTTCATTTTTTAATTAAATCAAATCTTTTCCCGTATATAAAGTTTAATATATTTCTTCGTTATTAATTAAATAAATCTCAATTCCGACAACATCTGATTCACTGACGTCACAGTCTGTTGATTTACTGACGTCACAGTCTGCCAATTCCCCGCGAATATTCAAATGTCGTAATTTGACCTGTTACACCTACTACTTTGCTTTGTGCTAAGATCCAAAATATAATTATATCTCATTAATATACCGGTTTTACAATAGATGTAAAGTTACGTATAATAATTTTTTTTATTGTAATTCCATACTAGCAAAAAAATTGAATTTTAATCTGATATTATTTTTATTGCAGTATTTCATGATAATATAATTTTCTATTACATTAATTAGGCTACATCCTTCTATTTTTGTAGGATTTATTGATTAGGCATGCCACTAAACGCCTTGAAATTTTTCTCTTTTAAGAACCCTATAGTATGTATTTTGAATAATAATAAGAGAATAATAAAATACAACATTGTTTCAGACAAGAAGGAAGTTGGACTACATCATATTGTTACTTCCAACAAAGTTTGGCTGTTCATCTCTTATTGTGCTTTAAAATAGGTAAATAAAACAAAACAAAATTTTAAATGTTTATTAAAACCAAACTGATCCTAAAAATAATGCGTTGGCATAGTTATTAACCTATAAGTTTTCGGGAGCTTGTAGTATTAATTTTTGTGAGATCTTTTGCCTTAATGTATTTTGTGAAGAGTTATTACTTAATATACATAACCTCTTAAACAATAACTAAATCTTACAATAACAATCACTTCAAAATGTTTGTATTCCTTTTATTTGTGTTTTGTTTGTTACAGTTTTTCGAATAAGATCAGACCACTACTTACACACCTCAGTGTATATCTCACCAAAGAACCAACCCCAACCAATGCTCCTAGATACCTGCGTATTCAGTATTAAATCTAGCCAATAATCTTAGAATATAGATATTTCTCAGGAAATAAATAAACAGTTTGTAGGACATTAGCAATTGTTATAAATTTTAAAAGATTACGTTCATGTTACATTTTTAATCATTGTTGACCACCAAATTTTTTTAGTTGTATAAAGTATTGTTTTTAGTGCTTGTTACGTTGTGAATTCTCCGTAATCATTTTAGAATATTTCTTTTATAAAGATACACTATACTTGATACAGTAACTGTAAATAGTGACTGAAGTAGTTGTTAGAAAGTGATCTAATTAAGTTTTTATGTTCTGACTTTGTAACTTATAAATATGCTTTTAGGTTTTTAAATCTAGAAACAATGTTGCACTATTGTTTAAGATTTTAAATAAGTAGAGACAGTGCTCGATTCGAAGTGGAATGCACTGGAATGGCATTGTAGTACCTCTTTCTTAAAAATAATAAATTTTTGTTTGTACAAAAAACTTTCCTGTACACAGTAGAAATCCACAAAAACATTGTTTAAAGACCTCAAATGTTCCAAATTTTGTCCTCCATTTCTTCTAGCAGGTATTCCATGTACTCAGTATCCAGAGAGGTTACATTTCCACTACCTCTAGTTCTAGAAATCGAGCACTAGGTACAGTACTAGATTAAAGTAATATTAGTTACCATATATAATAAGATGTAGTATATACATTATCACTGCTTTTCTTGGGCAGTCAAAAAATAATATAACTTATTGAAAAATTGCTTTCATTTTACTTGTTAGTGTTTAACCCTGTTACTGCAAAGTGATCCAGGCAGCCTAATGCCCTCAGTACTACTTTTTAAAACTAATTTTGTGACACAGTTTTGTGGTCATTGATTATTTTTGCTATCCTCAAGGAAATTCAATGCTTTCTAGCAGTGATTTTCTGTACTGTAAGGACTTACCCTGTCTGATGAGTGTGGCAGTCTGGTAGACGTTTTTTGCAATCACATAAAAAGGTGCATTTTTGTCTGATTACAAATTCAAAAACTATTGACAAACTACCATAAGTCAGTGTTAATGATTGTAAATCTACAATATTTAGTTTTAAAAGTAAGTAAAAGCTGACTCTAGTGATGTCAAGAGCAACTTGGTACTTTATTTTTTATTTGACAATTCACTTGTATTGTTTTTAAAAATACATTTTTCAGTGTAAAATTTTTAGCTATGTTTGGTAACAATGAAGGTAATCAGAAGGGATCCCAATCCCAAGTACAGGATCAATGTAATTTTTTCCCAGAAGGACCATCAGATTTTTAAAACACTTTATAGCCGTAAAACCTGAAGGGAGGGACATATATACAGTGTGTTCACAAAAGAGTGCCACAAACTTCTGTGGGTGTTATTATTCATCATTTTAAACAAAAAATGTCATACAAACAAAGGTTGAGAAATATCTCGTTTAGCTGCTAGCTGCCATTTTGTATTTTTTATCAAACTATTATTATCTTAAAACTAGCTAAACTAAAGAAACCAAATTTGGCGAATAGAAAAATGTTTTTAAAAAGTTGTGTTATTTTCATTAATATTAACAAAATGTCATCTGTTGAAAATTTTAAAAGTCAAATACAACAAATGTATGGTTACAAAAATTTTCTAGACACCAACTATTTGAACAATTTCATTATAATTCCAGCGGTTTAAACGAAATCCATCTACAAGGTGTGTTCAAAAAGTATCGTAAATTTTGAATTTTCGCGGGTTACGTATATTCGAATTTCGATTTTTTTGTAGCGTTATGTTGGTACATAATATGTCTCTCACTTATGTTGACAATTTCGGCCATTTTGAATGTTCAGTTAATTGTTGACAGCTGCTTTGCTTTCACGTGTTTTGGTTCGTCTTCGATTTTTACCTATTCAAAAAAATGGAACAAAAAATCTGTATCAAATTTTGTGTGAAAAACTAAATTAAGTGTGCGGATGCATTCCGAATGTTATCCGAGATGACTGTGGCATACGGAGAAGCTACTTTGGACAAAAGCAACGTTTATCGGTGGTACAAAATGTTTTCAGAAGGCCGCGTCTTCGCCACATCAACAAAACACCTTCATCAGTGCCGGACGCCCGAGCACTTCAACAACAGATGAAAAAAATTGATAAAGTGAAGAAAATGGTATTGGCCAATCGTCGAATCACAGTTAGAGAAATTGCCGAGGACCTACGCATATCGATTGGCTCGTGCCATTCGATTTTAATCGATAATTTGGGCATGAGACGGGTCGCCGCAAAAATTCATACCACAATTGCTCAATTTCTATCAAAACCAGCATCGCATGAACATTGCTAATGAGATGTTGGAATCTGTCCGCGACAACCCGAATTTGCTCCAGAGGGTCATAACTGGTGACGAATCGTGGATTTATGGTTATGACATGGAAACCAAAGCTCAATCATCTCAATGGAAGCTGCCGCACAAACCAAGACCGAAAAAAGCACGCCAAGTTCGGTCGAATGTGAAAGTTTTGCTTACAGTTTTCTTCGATTGCAGGGGCCGTGGTGCATCATGAGTTCTTGCCACAAGATAGAACAGTGAATAAGGAATATTACCTGCAAGTTATGCGCAATTTGCGCGAAGCAATCCGCCAGAAACGCCCAAACTTGTGGAAAAACAAAAATTGGCTTTTGCACCACGATAACGCCCCTGCTCACACATCGCTGCTTGTACGCGACTTCTTGGCAAAAAACAACACACTAATGATACCGCAGCTACCGTATTCCCCAGATCTGGCCACCTGTGACTTTTTCTTCTTCCCGAAACTGAATGGAAACTTGAGGCCCATGAAAGGACGACGCTAAGCCACGATTGACAAGATAGAAACGGCATCGAAGGAGGACTGAACAAGATACAACAAAATTATTTTTTGAAGTGCTTTGAAGATTGGAAAAAACGTTGGCACAAGTGTATAATATCCCAGGGGGATTACTTTGAAGGGGACAAAATAGATATTCACAAATAAATAAATAATTTTTGAAAATACACAAAATTCGCGATACTTTTTGAACACACCTCATATGTTGGCTAGCAGCTAAACGGACATATCTTGACTTATGTTTATATGACATTTTCTTTATGAAACGATAAGTATTATCAGCCACAGAAATTTTTAACACCCGTTTGTGAAACACCTTGTATATATTTATATATCAAATCAAAATCAAAAATCAAAATGTCTTTATTACGTGAACATTAAGTACAGTAATTTGTCAAAATATAATACATAATGCAAAGTTAGATAATTACAGTTTAATAGTGTCATCATTGTGAGTTTAGGAGGTTTATGCTTCAATTTTTAAAATCACGTGGTTCCAGTGTTAGCAGATTCCAGGAACTCTTCAATGGTGTGTATACAGGTCTCTTCAGCAAAAAACTCTCTAAGTAGGTTCTTTAGTCTGTTTCCTGTCAGGCTGCGGAGGTAGTCTGGTAGAAGGTTTTTAAAATTTCCGGCCAATGTATGAAGGTTTCTTCTCATATAAAGCTGTTCTGTGTTGAGGTAGGGTGAGCCTTGAGGCATGGCGTGTGGGGGGGTAATTATGGAGGTCCATGTGGAGTCTGCAGATGTAGTTTTTATCTACGTGCAAGATGGCTTTCATAAATGTAAAGTGCAGGTACTGTAAGTATGCCTAGGGTCTGGTAGGCCTGTCGGCAAGTTTGTAGTGGCTCAAGGTTTGCAAGGGTCCTGACTGCCTTCTTTTGGAGTACCAGAACTCTCTTGAGGTTTCCTTGGGAGGTTCCCCAGACTATAAGGCCATACCTAATGTGAGACTCTATTAGCGCATAGTAGGTTATTTTTGCCGCTTCCAGAGAGCCTACCCATTTAATACGTTTAACAACGTAGATGCCTGTACTAATTTTATTGCATATGTTGTTTACATGATCTGGCCCATGTGAGTCTGCTATCGAGAGTTACTCCCAAAAACTTGATCTGGTTAGCCACTGGTATATTGGGAATGCTTGCTGGTACCTCTTTCTTCCTGCTAAAGTGTACCTGTGTAGTTTTGTCAGGGTTTATTGCTAAGTCATTTAATTTACTATAGATTATGGCGCTTTCTAATGATGTGATAGAGTTACTGTACAATTGTTCAGCTGTGTCATTTCTTAGAAGAAGAGTGGTATCATCTGCGTACATTATGCAGCTCGTACTTTCATTTTGAATTAGAGCTGGGAAGTCGTTAGTCAGCAGAATAAACAAAATGGGTCCCAACCACAGATCCCCTGTGGGACTCCTCTAGTAATTGGTTGAGGACAAGATCTGAACATGCTAGTGACGCCAGATGTAGTATGCTGAATCTCCACAATTTGGGATCTCCCTTTGAGATAACTATCAAACCACTTGTTTTCCAGACCTGTTACTCCCAAAGCTGCAAGTTTTTTTAGAGATGAGGCTGTGTCCTAAGCAATCAAAGGCCTTACTGTAGTCTAGGAATAAGGCAGTGACAAATTGTCCCTCCTCTATGCTGTCAATTATAGATTCGACCAGACTTATGATGGCAGATAAAGTAGATTTTTCCCTTCTGGAAGCCATGCTGGCAGTCAGTAATTAAGTCCTGTTGTGTAAGATGTGTTCATTAGTCTCTTCAATACTATTTTTTTCAATAATTTTTGAAAACGTTGATATTAAGGAAATGGGTCTATAGTTTTTTGGGTCAGTTTTTGGTCCTTTTTTGTGCTGGGGATAGACCTTGGAGACTTTAAGCTTTGTTGGGAATTGGCCCAGGGAAAATGATTTATTTATAATTGATGCAAGAGGATGAATCAATTCCACTGCGCAATGCTTTACAACTTTTGATGAGTATTCGTCTGTACCACTCGATGATTTGTTTTTTAGGTTGTGTATTACTTGACTTACTTCTTCCCATGTTGTGGCGGTCAGATCAAATGGTTGTATTAAAGGGTGGTTTAAGAGGTTTAGGTCCTCTTCTAATCTGCTGTCTCCTGGCTGTTGGTTGTTTTGCTGTAATGTCACTTCTGCTATCTGAGTAAAGAAAGTGTTTAGTTGTTCAGCTACCTGAAGAGGATTGTCTACCTCTACATCGTCAATGTTTTAGCTTAGGACACGTTTTGCTAAGTTGTTTGGCATTGGTCTCTGTATGTATTATGTCCCATTACAGCTTTGGATTTGTTGTCAGATGTCATTATTTTCTGTGTATTTGCATTTTGTTGCAACATCCTTAGTTTTCTGTCGTACTTCTTTTTTTATGTTTACCATAGTTTTCTTTATCTTGTGCCCTTCCGGTAATTTCATAGGTGTTTGTGGCTCTTAAGTAGGCAGCTTTTATCTCAGCTGATTCTTGGTCATAGTAGTGAATTGGTTTACTCTTAGTTTTATTTTTGCTCTTCTTGTGAGGGCAGGAGATGTCAAGGGCAGTTTGCAGCACTCCTTCGAATATGTTATATGCTGTTTCCGCATCTTCAGCATTATAGACAGTATCCCAGTTTTTTATGGAAAGCAGTGACTTGAGCTGGTCAAGGTTTCTCCTTCCCATTTGTCGCCGAAGAGTTTGCGTGTTGTCATCATTTTTACAAAAGTCCAGGCTACATACATATTTGGGCGGTATGATCCGATAGTCCAGTTTGTAAAATTGTTGCACTAAGGTCATGTTCTGGAATATATTAGTGCATATACAGTCAATTGAAGTGCTTGTGTCAACTGTAATGCGAGTTGGTGGCAAAGGGAGCCTTCTTATGTTGTGTGTTGCCCAATTCGTTGTCAAACATCAGGCTGTCATATAGGGCTGATGATGATGCAGACTCCAAATTTGCTGTCTTCTTGTCTACTCTCACTTACCTGCTTGATTGGATCTTTCCTCTAAAGAAGCAAAAATTCTAAAAATAGATCTTGTTGAAGGTGGAGTTGGATGAGGATCTGCTGAATTTGCGCAATCACCTAATTTTGTAATGACTTTTCTAAAAAAATATTAACTCTTCACATCATCTGAAGCAATCCTACTATTAACTCACTAAGCAATTCAGGTCTTCTATTCTTTCTTAGAGGGCACCTTTCTTAGAGGGCACAAAAAAGTCTCGAACTGTAATAACTCCTTAGAAAATAAGGAAAAGACCTCAAACAGTTTAATCAACAACTCAAGACCCGAGCAGTCAGATAAATCTTTCAAGGCACTCTTTGTGGTGGACAGCACCAAGGAGGTGATTAAGCAAAAGATGACACATCTTCGCTTAAGTTTCTAATCTTGTCACTCTTTCGCAAAAATCTACGCTTTTGTCGAGCGGAGCGCACTACTTCAGTGGATCTCCAACTCTCAAATTGTCAACACATAAAAAATCAAGGTGATTAATTTTCACATCAATTCTCTCAAATAACTTTCAGTCAAATTTTCTACTAGGAGATAAAGTCACGCTGGGTAATCAATGCTTGATTGCCAGGAGCAGTATTGGTCAGTTTATTCTTTGTAGATTGGCATGCTATGGGGATAGACAGGTCCTGCTTGCAGCATAATATATGTATGCATATGTCTTATGCTATAGGCATTTGGGGAGCACTTTTGCCCAGAGACTCTTGCAGAAACAGCTTCTGGCTCTATTAACATATTAACTTTTCCTTCTTAATATGTTTTGCTATCACTCTTTTAAAAAGAAATTCTCATATTCCAAAACCATAAAACTATTTCCTATCCATTATGAAACACTGACCATTTGACTGTATTACGCTGCCAAACTTTTGCTTGTTTACTTTATTTTTAGCACTAGCTGAATGATTACCCATGCTTTGCTAAGGTATATAAACACAAACTTATTTCACTTAGTTTATTATGTGCCAACTATTACTGTGTATTGAATACTGTAATAAATGAGTCAGTTATTAATATTTGTAAGTTTATCTCTTAAAATCTCCCTGTATACAAAATTGGTTTTGTGTTCTTTGCATTCCAGAATCACGAGAGTCATGTGGGCTTACTGGAGGCTACATACAGCTGGACATGGGAGAAACAAGGGCTCCTTAAATCCACTCCAGCTACTTTGAACGATTGCCCTTGAGCTTTATTCAATGTCATAGAAAAACAGAGTTGGACTGGGAACTGCAATCTTTTTAATTGAAACTGATAATCTGAAGGAATCATGGGCCTATGGAGTATAAAGATGGTTTCATCTGTGAATATGGTAGCCTCTATATTTCGGTGCAGTTTGAACTTGTTCTTGTGCCATTGCATAGTCTAGGAGGGATAGGATGCCGTAGTAACATTATCAAAAGTATAGCTTTCAACACAGATTGTGAGGTGAAATTCCCGTTAGGCTAAGTCCTTTTTCCAGAACTTAAATTGGATACATCCAGGTAATTTCTTTCTGTCTTTAGGTCTTGAAAGACATCCCAGCTTACTTACATTGCCATCATCCAACTCCTGTTACTACCCATTTCCTGTGTCTAAACGTAAATGTGAGAATTCATCAGTTGTTAGGACACTATTAAAATTTACTCTCATATTATGCACACAAAGATATAACAATGGGTCAAAATAGGATGACAATATATTATAGTTTAAAACTTTTGAGGACATGATGCTTACTACATGTCTTTTCTTAATAAAGTTATCATTAACAAACTGATCTCATTGTAGTTTCCGAAATTTTACAAATAATTGATATAATCCCATGAGAGAACTTTACAACTCTACCCCCCTTTTTTTTAACATAAAATTAAAGAACTTTCATATTTTATTTTATTTTCTTTCAATGACACCAGACAATCCTTGCAATCAAGTTTGAAAAATATCCACCGAACAACATAACCAGAAATGTATTCTACTACAGTGAATTTACATCCACATTAGCAGACAGTTCGGCACATAGACCGCACAATAACTGATAGCTATGCTTTATTTGTCAGTTTAGGCTTTTAACATATCCAGGGTATAAAGACCTTTTGTTGTAACTTTCTTTCGTACTCTATACATTTTAGAGTGTTTAAAAAAAAGTTTGTTTAAAATCATTGTAAATGTTATTGTGGGGCTACAATTATCCAGCATTTTTACCTTATTACTCTGTAGAAACTGAAGGGAGGCAGAAACAGGGGCACTCAATATTTGTGTGGCAAACCGGACTATTCATCAATTTTTGACGGTATTAAGAAGTTCTATATAACGCCATTCTATACCGTTGTGGTCTTCTTACCAACCTCAGCATGTGGGCTGGATCTAAAAATAAGTTAACTGGATCCTTAGTGATAGAGTGTGGAAAATGTGTTACTATGTGATTTAAAAAGAGCATCCCAACGTAATTACCAAGGATAAATTGCTTTATGGTTCTATCACTGGTCAATGATGCTATCTGGATTTCTGCATTATGCAATATTGAAAGGCACTGCTTTAATAATCCACTTTGCTATTCATGTAGTGGATACATTATAAGATAATGAAATATATACATATTTCAAAAGCAATAACATACATCATTAATACTGAGTAACAAATTAAAATTCAGCTCCTACTCCATTTTCAACTCTCTTGTCTATAATAAAAGTACATCTACCTCTTTACAATTGGACAACAATGATAAGTTGGAATTAGGAACCAACCACTCAGTCAGCCCTTGGCTGCACCAAGCTTCTATCATGCTTGTATCAATAGCCTTGTAACTAGTTTACTAAATTATACGTTTCATGTTGTTTATTTATTGATTGTGTTGTGGTATGTTTATTTATTTTTTCTGTATGTTATATTGTAATTCCCCTGAATATTCCTTCTGGTTAATCAACTTGATAATGAATAAGCTGTGATGACGTCATCAAAATATGTCCTTAATAAATGTACATTTGAGCTGAACAACATATAATTATACAAGAATAATTTATAACATTGAACACATTCACCCGGCAAGTGGAGAGATCCGGGTTCAACTCCCGGCGGAGCAAGTACTTTTTGCGATTCAATGTTTATTGAAATTAAATAAGGCTTTTGCCATTTATACAATTTTAATGTAAATAAAAGTCGTTTTGACAGGTATTTGGTCTTCCGATCATATGTTAGTTTGCTTATTTAAAACACATATGTGACAGATACGGCTAAATACAAAATAATTGAATCGGAAAAAGTAAGCGCTCTGTGGTGTAATGGTAGCACATTCACCCGGCAAGTGAGAGATCCGGGTTCGACTCCCAGCGGAGCAAGTACTTTTTTGCGATTCAATGTTTATTGAAAATTATAACAAAATAAAAATACTTATACAACATAGTAAGAACTACAAAATAAATGTCATCTCGGGTGGTGATTTAAATATAAATCTCTTGGAATCCAAATCGCAACACAGCAGAATTTAATAATATCATTAAAATCTTTGGCTTGACCACTGAAATCTTTGAGGCCACTAGAGAAACTGAACACTGTGCAACATCTATTGATAATTTTTTCATCAACCTAGATAAAGTAGATGTGCCATTGTTGAATCGTTAATTTCTAATCATCATGAAATCGTTTTTTAAAAATGTATTCAAAACTGTAAAAAATCAAATAGTTAGACCTTAAGCAAGCTTGAACAAAAATATTTTACTGATTTAAAAGCTAGACTCAGAATGGAAAGTTAGAATAATTTTAATAATAAGACATAATATGTAAACAAAAAGTATGAATCATTCATTTAAACATGTTTATTGCTTGTCCAATTAAATAAGTAATTGTAAAAGTGAACTATAAAATAGTGTGGCTAAAATAATTATATAATAAATTTGAAAAATGAAATGATTGCCAGCTCCAACTCTTGGAAAAGCAACAGGTCTGAGGAAAATAAATTAAGATACACAACTGTCATAGGAAGATACAGAAGTTCAGTTGTATAACAATAGGATCATTAAATCAGATAAACAAAAATAATTTTAAAACATTGTAAATAGTTTTAGAGGAAATAATAGTAAACTTTGTGATAAAATGACATTAGTATATGATAGTATAGAAATTAACAATCCAACTCAAATAAGTGACTTCAAAAATTTTATAAACATTGCTAATATAAATCTAGGTTGAACTTAAGTCAATAATGAAGATTATGTTTTTCCACAAGTTCAGAATAACACCACTTTGAACAAACAGAATTTAAGTTAATTGATGAAGCCGTTTTCCTCCCTTGCCGAATCAACAATGTGAACGTTTGTTGGGTTCCTGGTCATGGGGGATCCCTGAGAACGATAAAAAAGAGCTGATGCCTGGCCAACCGGGGCTCAGCGTCAATTATGACGGGCCCTCAACCGTTCTGCGGTGTTCCAAGTGTGAATCCTCTAGGGCTGTCTCGAAATGGGTTCGCGCGGGAGCATGAGAGAAGGTGGAGGTTGCATCCAGGCTTGAGAATGAGCAGAATGGTTTTTACAGTCGCCTTCCTCCAGGGTAGTGTGGGGACCTCTCATTAAATAGATCAATGTCTTCTCGGGTTATTGGTCTTATCACGGGGCCCCCCCCCCCCCCCACCCCCCCCCCCCCCCACCCCCCCCCCCCCCCACCCCCCCCCCCCCCCACCCCCCCCCCCCCCCACCCCCCCCCCCCCCCACCCATCACCATTGATACGCATTATGTAGAGAACAGTTTACAATAATCCATAGTTTTCTTTGAAAACCCCTTCATAAAATGCCAAATAATGAAAGTATGAGTTGCTTTTTAATACATACCTGCTATGTTGGTAATAGTGGTCATTCATCTAATTAGCAGTCAGCAGTATTAAGTGGTAGGTATCTACCATATGCAGCAGTCACTGTACATTTATCTATGTTTAATTGAGTCGTAAAAAAATCAACTGCACACAACTTCCTCAATAAATAGGGGAATTAAGTACTTCCATCTAGACAATTTGCATCCAATTATTGTTTCATTCAGGTGACTTGTCCATACAATGTAACAAATTAATAAATATCGATGTGTAAACTTGTTGTTGAGTTGTTCAACAAACCTATGTCAAGTACCTGACAAGTAGAATTTTTGAAAACGAACTAATTCAAATTTAAAACAAAAAAAAACGCCAGACATAAGTGTTTTTGCCATGTTTTAAATGTCATGATCAGTAATAAAGTAATAAAAAATAATATTAATATATATATATATATATATATATATATATATATATATATATATATAGTGTAATTCAAACGTTATAACATTATTATTGTTTGTGCCTTGACGAGATGGCAAAAGATTTACTAGACAAACTATTGACCAATTTCTTCGAGCTTCTATTTAGAAACATTAACACTGTCTTTATTCATGGATTAAGATGGTTTCTCAGTAACATTTACAGTTTATTCACCAACATATTGACATGTAACTTATCTACTCAAAAATATTAATTTGTTACAAAAGTTCTTTTGTGAATTATGAATTATATGTTACATTTTTGTGGTAACTGAAATCTGCGATAGGATATTTAAGATAACTATTCCAACTGGTCTTGTTTTTTTTTTAGTTTTTGGGAGCTACGAAACCTTATGCCTATATTTATAAAACCCAGGGTGTTATCTAAAGCTGTTAAAATTAAACCAAAATGTTTATTTTTTTATTTTGAAGATAATAGGTTACTATGTACAGTATTTAAATGGCTAGGATCTGTTTTAATTAAGTATTTTTCATTAAGATCCATTGAATACGTTATTGTATCACTGTTGCTTTATAAATATTTCATATCCTCAGGTTATCATAAATCTTGTAATAAATTGTTAAAGTCAGCAAAAATCAAATTTAAAAAAAAAACTCAAAACTTCTTCAGTATCAGACAACGTCAATAACCCTCAAAAACAACAAAAATTAACTAAGTAATATAGAGTATCGACAAAAACTTCACTGAAGACGTGCGAGAATATATAACCAATAGTCCTTAAATTTAAACCTGAAAAGTGACTTCACATTTGACTAATTCTGAGCAGACCGGAATTCCTAACAGATAATACTCTCACTATAGATTTCTCTTTTAGAATATTTTTCCAGCATTAAAATTTTCTAACTTTTTATAATGTCTGCTTTAGCGTCCTTTCTTGAAGGCCTTCCGGATAGACCTGATGTTTGCAGTCTGTGTACCCTCCTCCTGCACCGCTCAGGACGTCAAGACTCACCTTAATGTAGCTCTTAACTCTATCAACGCTACTGCCATAGTCTCAGACAGCAGTTGTTCCTCTAGTGTCCCCGTGCCTCTCGATGTCAAGGAATGGATAGTCATGTGAGTAAGCAGAATTTAAAGTTCAGTTTCTTTTTCCTCGTTTTATAGTAAAAGGAAATCATTGTAAGTACTGTCCTTTATTCTTAGTATTATTATTATTTTTTGTATTCTTCTAATATTTCTTGAATCTGTCTCTTTATCTTTTTTAAAGTAATTATGTTTTTACTTTTATACTAACCATAGGTTGGTATGGTTTTTACAAGAATAGTCTGCATAATGTTCATCAGGGCCAAGTAAGGCATAGTAGGTACTAAAAAGAAGCCTCTGTACAAGGAAAACTATTGATAATGATATCAAATCAAAAAACGCAATGCCATATTGAACATAACAAACTTGCACAAGAAACAGGTGTCCTCGACACTTCAGATCCTTTAAATTCGTCGATCATATTAAACATAATTAAGAAGTTTGCTAATGTTGGACTTCTCAGTTAGATAGTGCTTGACAAATGTTGCAAATTTACATCTAAGAATGATAATTCTATAGTTTCATGAAAACCTCCTTGAGACTAATGAAATTGGAGACTAATGAACCATATTTTTCATTCTTAAACGGACAAGTGAAGTGGTTTGTATAGAGAACAATAAAAGATAGGAGACATAACTTTTTTGATTTTAGACTGAGTTGAAGAAAGCATTGATCGACAGGAAAGAACCCCTACCACTTAAATCTGTAAGACCTATAAAACAAACTTTATAAATCTTACTTAACGAAGAGCAAGGAAACATAACAATTAAGGGGCTTGTAAAGAATGTTCAAGGTTGGCGATAGGATAAAGAACATTATGACTCAAAGTATGATAAATTCGAGTTTTTGTTTGAATAATTGGGCATCTGAGATGGATAAAAGGACCATTTTATTTAAGCCATTTGCCACAAATAGGATTGAAAATCTAAAATATTATATTTTTAAACTTTTCAATTCAGTAGGAAGAGTTCGGTATGATTTAAGATATATTGATGTGTAAGGGATATTTTATATGCTCGAGTTGTTACACCAAAATATATTGTAAGTAGTTATTACAAGTGGAGTACATAAAGTATTATTATTATTATTTACTTTTATTTTAAGCATATTTTGCTATGAATGACAGAATAATTTCACTCAAGACTATTTTGATCAAACAACAAACACCGTTCATGCATTTTTTTATTTCCCAAACACGTGCGATTTTATGTCTTCTAATATCTTCCAACCAACCAATGGTATCCAAAACATGTTCAAATATTAATAGAAAAATCTAATAATTTCTTATTACTTTTCCAGATTCTTAATTGCACTCATAGTCATCCTTGTAATACTGAGCACTGTGTACGAAAATTCTATCATGGGATCCGGTAAGAACTATTTAATAAGTTTTGGTATTCTTACAATGATCTCTTCTTATATATCATACCATATAGAATTAATTTCCTTTTACCGATATATCAGGATTAATATTTTTACTTGTATTGTTTTATTTAGATAAATACAATATTGTTATTTTTCTCTTTCTCTTCTTTCCTTTTTGCAGCATACTGCTTTTTAGATTTATCTCAATTTCAATCCCAATAGCACATTTTGTAATAATTCTTTTTCTCTTCTATACTAATTTGTTTTTCTTTGACCTATGCGGATGTTTAATGAATTTTCCACTTTTAATTTTATTACAACTTTTATTTGCTCCATGTCCCTGTATATTTTTTTACTTCTATTTGATTTCTATTACTGGCATAGTCAGTCTTAGCCTACCATACCATTAACTTTTGCATCATTAATATTTGCTTTCTTCGTGGAACCTGTTCTTCTCTCTCCGCCATATCTTGTTCACTGACGTGTTAATCACTTTTCATCTACTACTTTCCTTTGAAAACACATTTCTTCCATCTTTCTCATAGCTTTTTTCTGGTGACTGATTTCAGAAAAGAACACTCTCCTGTGTGCATTCTCCCTGAGTAGTAACTGCCGCCATATGCTCTCCACACAGACCTCCCATGTGACTCTGGATTGCCTCAACGGTCTCCGGATCCTCGCCATGATCTGGGTGATAGCAGGTCACAGGATTACGATAATGTTGAACTTTCCTGTTACTCGACTCCGTTCTATCGTTGAGGTTAGTGACAAAATCAATTGAACTTT